>NC_090345.1:2017098-2179153 GCF_035084215.1 Heptranchias perlo | reverse complement strand
TAGAGCATCCCGCGTGATTCAAGTCTGTAACAGGTCGAATCTGCAGCTCCATTTAGTGACCTCATCCAATGGCCACACAATGTTCGCCCATTAAACCCCCAATCACTGGTGTGATAATCTGTGAACACCCCTCTCCCCCCAGTGTGATAATCTGTGATCACTCCTCTCCCCCTAGTGTGATAATCTGTGAACACCCCTCTCCCCCTAGTGTGATAATCTGTGAACACCCCCTCTCCCCCTAGTGTGATAATCTGTGAACACCCCTCTCCCCCTAGTGTGATAATCTGTGAACACCCCTCTCCCCCTAGTGTGATAATCTGTGATCACCCCCTCTCCCCTTATTATCCCAGTGAGACACTGATCGGATTGGTCTGAATAGCCGAGATAGACAACAACTGGAGTATCTCATCAATCATCCCACCCTCTGTCCCGATCCCACCCTCTGTCCCGATCTCACCCTCTGTCCCGATCTCACCCTCTCTCCCGATCCCACCCTCTGTCCCGATCCCACCCTCTCTCCCGATCCCACCCTCTCTCCCGATCCCACCCTCTCTCCCGAACCCACCCTCTGTCCTGATCCCACCCTCTGTCCCGATCTCACCCTCTCTCCCGATCCCACCCTCTGTCCCGATCCCACCCTCTCTCCCGATCCCACCCTCTCTCCCGAACCCACCCTCTGTCCTGATCCCACCCTCTGTCCCGATCCCACCCTCTCTCCCGAACCCACCCCTCTCTCCCGATCCCACCCTCTCTCCCGAACCCACCCTCTGTCCTGATCCCACCCTCTGTCCCGATCCCACCCTCTCTCCCGAACCCACCCTCTGTCCTGATCCCACCCTCTGTCCCGATCCCACCCTCTCTCCCGAACCCACCCTCTCTCCCGATCCCACCCTCTGTCCTGATCCCACCCTCTGTCCCGATCCCACCCTCTCTCCCGAACCCACCCTCTGTCCTGATCTCACCCTCTCTCCGATCCCACCCTCTCTCCCGAACCCACCCTCTCTCCCGATCCCACCCTCTGTCCTGATCCCACCCTCTGTCCCGAACCCACCCTCTGTCCTGATCCCACCCTCTGTCCCGAACCCCACCCTCTCTCCCGATCCCACCCTCTCTCCCGATCCCACCTCTCTCCCGATCCCACCCTCTGTCCCGATCCCACCCTCTGTCCCGAACCCACCCTCTCTCCCGATCCCACCCTCTCTCCCGAACCCACCCTCTCTCCCGATCCCACCCTCTGTCCTGATCCCACCCCTCTGTCCCGAACCCACCCTCTGTCCTGATCCCACCCTCTGTCCCGAACCCACCCTCTCTCCCGATCTCACCCTCTCTCCCGAACCCACCCTCTCTCCCGATCCCACCCTCTGTCCTGATCCCACCCTCTGTCCCGATCTCACCCTCTCTCCCGAACCCACCCTCTCTCCCGATCCCACCCTCTGTCCTGATCCCACCCTCTCTCCCGATCCCACCCTCTCTCCCGAACCCACCCCTCTCTCCCGATCCCACCCTCTGTCCTGATCCCACCCTCTCTCCCGATCTCACCCTCTCTCCCGAACCCACCCTCTCTCCCGATCCACCCTCTGTCCTGATCCCACCCTCTCTCCCGATCTCACCCTCTCTCCCGATCCCACCCTCTGTCCTGATCCCACCCTCTCTCCTCCGAACCCACCCTCTCTCCCGATCCCACCCTCTGTCCTGATCCACCCTCTGTCCCGAACCCACCCTCTGTCCTGATCCCACCCTCTGTCCCGAACCCACCCTCTCTCCCGATCTCACCCTCTCTCCCGAACCCACCCTCTCTCCCGATCCCACCCTCTGTCCTGATCCCACCCTCTGTCCCGATCTCACCCTCTCTCCCGAACCCACCCTCTCTCCCGATCCCACCCTCTGTCCTGATCCCACCCTCTCTCCCGATCCACCCTCTCTCCCGAACCCACCCCTCTCTCCCGATCCCACCCTCTGTCCTGATCCCACCCTCTCTCCCGATCTCACCCTCTCTCCCGAACCCACCCTCTCTCCCGATCCCACCCTCTGTCCTGATCCCACCCTCTCTCCCGATCCCACCCTCTCTCCCGATCCCACCCTCTGTCCTGATCCCACCCTCTGTCCCGATCTCACCCTCTCTCCCGAACCCACCCCTCTCTCCCGAACCCACCCTCTCTCCCGATCCCACCCTCTGTCCCGATCTCACCCTCTGTCCCGAACCCACCCTCTCTCCCGATCCCACCCTCTGTCCCGATCCACCCTCTCTCCCGATCCCACCCTCTGTCCCGATCCCACCCTCTGTCCCGATCCCACCCTCTCCTGAGTTTCAGAACCTTTCCAGCTCTCTGTGTACCTGAGCTCCAAATCAGCTGAAATCTGAGCAGCTCAGGCAGTTTGTTTAGATATTTGCTCCTTCACCACTCCCTCCCTGCCTGTGCCCCGGGCTGTAACCACAGAGAAAAACTTCAAGAGCGACACTACGACTAACACACAGTAAACATAAATGGCTGACACCCCCAGCCCAGCGTCCCCAGAGAAAGCCCAAGTTTTAAACAGAATCTCTCACTCAGTCCGTCCGTTCATGGCTGGGAGTTTGCAGTTGGAGATTCTCCGTCGGAGGGTTTAGGCATTGAGTGGCTGTTGACGGTGGGAGGAAGCTGATTACAAGATGTCTGATGGATGGGAGTTCCTTGTGTAATAGCCTGGGAAATCCCTGGGCTGACAGGCACAGAGAAATTCTTTTAACTCTTCCTCTTCTTTGGCCCTTGTTTCACAGGCTTGTGGAAGCTGCACGGTGCTGAGATTAATGAAAGTTTTGTTCAGCGTTTAACAAACAAGGAAAAAAGAATCTTGTTAAGTACTTGTTAACACCTCTTCGTTCATAGAATGATACAGCACAGAAGGAGGCCATTCATCCCATCATGCCCGTGCCAGCTCTTTGAAAGAGCTATCCAGTTAGTCTCATTCCCTGCTCTTTCCCCATGGCCCTGTAATTTTTTCCCCTTCAAGTATTTATCCAATTCCCTTTTGAAAGTTATTATTGAATCTGCTTCCACCGCCCTTTCAGGCAGCACATTCCAGATCAGAACAACTCGCTGCGTAAAAAAAATTCCTCATCTTCCCTCTGGTTCTTTTGCCGATTTGTTGAATGGAAACTCTGTACAAGTCGGGCAAAATCTCCACAGGGCACCTTCAGAATGTCCAATGGGACCAGACATCATTGTAGAAAGGACGTGCAACTTGTGACCGTTCCAGCTCACTACTACTGTGGTGTTACAGTCATCAACTGCTACCAGCCCTGTGCTGAGGCAGCCCTCCCCTATGCCGGCCCTCAGGATAACCCACCATGGCAGACCCAAGTGACCACTTGCCCCATGCCTGCCCAATGATAGCCATCAGCTAAATCCTGATAAAGTCAACTGGACACCCACTCCCTAAAGAGCCACAGAGAGGGGGTGAGATCAGTAGGAAGGGCAGCGCCTGGAGCAGCTTTGATGTCAGGTTCTGGTCGAAGTGCCAGCTATTTCTTTCAGTCACTCAATGACTCATTTTATTCACGTTTCTGGAAATAACATTGGTGTCTATTTCTGACTCTCTTTCCATGTGAAAATAGGTCAGTTGTGAGCTCATCATGACAGTGTCCATACTTAATAAAGAAAGGAGGAAAGAGATTTTTAAGCATTAGATTTAGACACATACCAATGTTCGACTCACATTCACATGAGTCAGCAGAGACTCGTGCGTGACCTTCCCTGTATCAGGCATTCCATTCAGGGCTGTCACAGGAGGAGGAGCTGAGAGATACAAGTGGGGTTCGGGTGGTGGATGGTATTAGGGTTCAGGTGAGGGGTGGTATTGGGGTTCAGGTGAGGGGTGGTATTGGGGTTCAGGTGAGGGGTGGTATTGGGGTTCAGGTGAGGGCTGGTATTGGGGTTCAGGTGAGGGGTGGTATTGGGGTTCAGGTGAGGGCTGGTATTGGGGTTCAGGTGAGGGGTGGTATTGGGGTTCAGGTGAGGGGTGGTATTGGGGTTCAGGTGAGGGGTGGTATTGGGGTTCAGGTGAGGGGTGGTATTGGGGTTCGGGTGAGGGGTGGTATTGGGGTTCAGGTGAGGGGTGGTATTGGGGTTCAGGTGAGGGGTGGTATTGGGGTTCGGGTGAGGGGTGGTATTGGGGTTCAGGTGAGGGGTGGTATTGGGGTTCAAGTGAGGGGTGGTATTGGGGTTCAGGTGAGGGCTGGTATTGGGGTTAGGGTGAGGGATGGTATTGGGGTTAGGGTGAGGGATGGTATTGGGGTTAGGGTGAGGGATGGTATTGGGGTTCAGGTGAGGGGTGGTATTGGGGTTCGGGTGAGGCTGGTATTGGGGTTCGGGTGAGGGGTGGTATTGGGGTTCGGGTGAGGGGTGGTATTGGGGTTCGGGTGAGGCTGGTATTGGGGTTCGGGTGAGGGGTGGTATTGGGGTTCGGGTGAGGGGTGGTATTGGGGTTCGGGTGAGGGGTGGTATTGGGGTTCGGGTGAGGGGTGGTATTGGGGTTCGGGTGAGGGGTGGTATTGGGGTGAGAGTGGTAGTGGGGTTAAGTGAGGATTGATAGTGGGGTTAGGCCCTGACACCATTCTCGTGAATCAGCGCTGGCCAATATATCCTTCCTGAGGTCATTCCTCCTGGTATGGCCCTCATCTCCACTCCCTTAAATCCAAGGGACGGAGACTTGAACATTTATGGTGGACAACTGGTTTAGCCATTCATCACCAGATCTGGCTGGATCATATAAAGCACTATCGGGTCCCACTCTCCTCTGCCAAAACTGCTCACTATTCCAGGATCATCCTTGAATGCAAAGATAACCCCCCCGGCTTCTCTTCCCCACTACAAACCGTCTTCTTAAACCCCTCTCCCAGCCCACTCCATCCTCACCTCCAACAACAATTGCGAGGAGCTCGTGGACTTTTTTGCCACTAAGATTGAGAGCATTCATTCAGCTGCCTCTGCTGCTTCACCTCCTTCCCCTAGCCCACCAAAACAAACTTCCCCTACGGTTCCCCTCTGCCCTAGCCCTGAACTCGCATCTTTCTCTAGTTTCTCTCCTATCTCCCCTCGTGCCCTGTCAGAACTCATCTTGACCACAAGACCTACCTCCTACTCCCTCGATCCTATTCCCATTAAACTGCTGAGCACCCAACTTCCCTTCCTGGCCCCCATGTTAGCTGATATTGTTATCGGTTCCCTCTCCTCAGGTACTGCCCCCCTCCCCTTCAAATCTGCCATCATCTCCCTCCTCCTCAAAAAACCCACCCTCCACCTCTCTGTCCCTGAAAACTACTACCCCATCTCCACCCTCCCTTTCCTCTCCAATGTCCTTCAACGTGTTGTCGCCTCCCAAATCCATGCCCATCTTTCCCGCAACTCCATGTTTGAATCCCTCCAATCAGGTTTCCGTCCCTCCACAGTACTGAAATGGCCCTTTTTAATATCACAAATGACATCCTATGTGACTGTGACGATGGTAAACTATCCCTCCTCATCCTTCTCGACCTGTCTGCAGCCGTTGACATGGGTGACCACACCATCCTCCTCCAACGCCTCTCCTCCGTCATCTAGCTGGGAGGGACTGCACTCGCCTGGTTCCATTCTTATCCATCCAGTCGCAGCCAGAGAATCTCCTGCAATGGCTTCTCTTCCCGCTCCCGCACCGTTAGCTCTGGATTCCCCCAAGGATCTATCCTTGGCCCCCTCCTATTCCTCCTCTACATGCTGACCCTCGGCGACATCATCCGAAAACAAGTTAGGTTCCACATGTACGCTGAGGACACCCAGCTCTACCTCACCACCAGCTCCCTCGATCCCTCCACCGTCTCTCATTTATCACATTGCTTGTCCGACATCCAGTACTGGATGAGCAAAAATTTCCTCCGACTAAATATCGGGAAGACCGAAGCCATTGTCTTTGGTGTCCACCGCAAACTCCGTTCCCCAGCCACCGACTCCATCCCTCTCCCTGGCCACGGTCTGAGGCTGAACCAGACCGTTCGCAACCTCGACGTCCTATTTGACCCTGAGATGAGCTTCTGACCACATATCTGTTCCATCACCAAGACTGCCTACTTCCACCTCCGTAACATCACCCATCTCCGCCCCTGCCTCAGCTCATCTGCTGCTGAAACCCTCGTCCATGCCTTTGTTACCTCCAGACTGGACTATTACAATGCTCTCCTGGCCGGCCTCCCATCTTCCACCCTCTGTAAACTTGAGCTCATTCAAAACTCTGCTGCCCCGTATCCTAACTCGAACCAAGTCCCGTTCTCCCATCACCTCTATGCTCGATGACCTACATTGGCTCCCGGTCCGGGTGTGCCTCGATTTTAAAATTCTCATCCTTGTTCTTAAATCCCTCCATGGCCTCACCCCTCCCTATCTCTGTAACCTCCTCCAGCCCTACAACCCTCCGAGATCTCTGCGCTCCTCCAATTCTGGCCTCTTGCGCATCCCTGATTTTCATCGCTCCACCATTGGCGGCCGTGCCTGTAGCTGCCTGGGCCCTAAGCTCTGGAATTCCCTCCCTAAACCCCTCCACCTCTCTCTCCTCCTTTAAGACGCTCCTTAAAACCTACCTCTTTGACCAAGCTTTTGGTCACCTGCCCTAATATCTCCTTATGTGGCTCGGTGTCAAATTTTGTCTGAAAATCGCTCCTGTGAAGCACCTTGGGACGTTTTACTACGTTAAAGGCACAAGTTGTTTTTGTTGTTGTATAACTCTCTATTCCTTCATTCAAATCATGAATATATCTGGTGATAATCTCAGGCCCCTGTACAGGTCCCTGGGGAACTCTATTTATTGAATCTTGCTAATCAGAGAACGAACCCTTTATCCCTACGGACTGTCTCCTACCTCCCAATTAATTATTAACCCTTGTCACAAGGTTACCTCCAATTCCATGCACTCTTGTTTTTACTAATAATCTCTTGTGGGGAATCTTATCAAATGCCTTTATGGAAGTTCATATTGACAATGTCCACAGACACTCCCTGTCCACCGTACTGGTGAACTTTTCACAAAAATCAACCAGATTAGTCAGACGTAACCTACCCGTCACAAATCCATGCTGACTCTCTGATCAGCTGATACTCGTCCAAATGCTCAGTCATCCTGTCCCTGATAATAGATTCCAGTAACTGCCCCACAACTGATGTTTAACTGACAGGTCTGTGGTTACCTGGTTTCTCCCTCCCCCCCTGTCTTAAATAATGGAGTGACATTTGCAATTTTCTAATCCAAGGGCACAATTCCCAAATCTAGAGAGCTTTGGAAAATAATGATGAATGTGTCCACGAGTTCCCCACCTGTTTCTTTTAATCCCCTGATAGATTTGTCTGTCTTAAGTCTCCTTGTTTTCTCAATTACTATTTTTCTTAATTTATATTAAATCCACTAAGTTCCTTCTCATGACTTATTTTTAGATTCCCCTGTAGTGGAGATATTTTATCCTCATCCTTCACTGTGAAAACTGATTCAAATTACTAATTTAACGAGTCTGTCATTTCTTATTGGCCATTATAATCTCACCCAGATCTGTCTTCATTGGGTCCCCATTCACTACTCTCCTCTTAATATATTATAAAAACTTTGACCGATATCTCTTGCAAGTTTTTATTCATATTCCCTTTTCACACCTCTTATTACTTTCTTTCTATCCCTTTGTTGTTTTTTTTAGCTCTCTCCGTCTGCTGGAATTCCATGTTCCCTTGTTTTTGTCTGGGCCTATTCTTTTCACTTGACACTGTCCCTTACTGACCATGGCTGCTTAACTACACAAGTGAAGCTTCGCCTTCTGGGGCTGTGTACTGGTTTTATATCATTCCAAATACTTTCAATACTTCCCACTGTTCGTCTGTAGATAGAATCAGGGTTTTGGATCGGGCTGGTATTGGGGTTCAGATGAGGATGGTATTGGGGTTCAGATGTGCGTCTGGGTCCCTGCTGGTGTGTGTCTCAGTCCCTGCTGGTGTGTGTCTCAGTCCCTGCTGGTGTGTGGCTGGGTTCCTGCTGGTGTGTGTCTTCGTCCCTGCTGGTGTGTGTCTCAGTCCCTGCTGGTGTGTGTCTCAGTCCCTGCTGGTGTGTGTCTCAGTCCCTGCTGGTGTGTGGCTGGGTTCCTGCTGGTGTGTGTCTCAGTCCCTGCTGGTGTGTGTCTCAGTCCCTGCTGGTGTGTGGCTGGGTTCCTGCTGGTGTGTGTCTCAGTCCCTGCTGGTGAGTGTCTGGGTCCCTGCTGGTGTGTGTCTCAGTCCCTGCTGGTGTGTGTCTCAGTTCCTGCTGGTGTGTGTCTCAGTCCCTGTAACATTCAGTTTTACTCAGTTTCCTGTACAATGAAATCGGGTCCCAGTTGTGATAATGCAACGGCCACTTTT
Organism: Heptranchias perlo; assembly: GCF_035084215.1. Lineage (NCBI taxonomy): Eukaryota > Metazoa > Chordata > Chondrichthyes > Hexanchiformes > Hexanchidae > Heptranchias > Heptranchias perlo. Next base: position 2,170,772 of record NC_090345.1, on the reverse strand, counting down.
AATCAGGAACCAGACTGTTGGCTTTAAATAGCGGAAATGAATCAGCATCTGGGCGAGAAACTGTGGCCTGCAAATTAACTCGAAGCCGGGAAGAGAGCGGGGGATGATTTTCAGACGGGAAACTGGAAGTGAGAGTTTCCTGCGCGTCGTGATGATTTTGAACGTAGGACATCATTTAAATTTTTTCAACAAGTTTCGCGCCCAACAGGAAAGGGGGGGCGATCCCGGGTGGGGGTGGGGGGGTGAGTGGTGGAGGGGTGGCGGAGGGGGTTGGGGGTGAGGGGCGGGGGCTGCTGGTGGCAGAGGGGGTGGGGGGTGGGGGATGGTTGGGGGGAAGAGGGGGTGTGGTTGGGATGGTTGGGATGGGGGCCGTGGGGTGGGTGTTGGGGGATGGGGTGGTGGGGGGGCTGTTGGGAGTCAGGGTGTTTGAGGGGGGCGTTGGGGTGGTGTTGGGGGGTGAGGGGTATTTGAGGGGGGTGATGGTGGACGGGGGTGGTTGAGGGGTGTGATTGGGGATGAGGTGGTGGGGGTGGGGGATTTTCGGGGGTGTGGGTGTGTTTGGGGGGGTTTGTGGTTGTAGGGGGTGTTGGGGGGTGTTGGGGGTTTTTGGGGGGTGTTGGGGTTTTTTTGGGGGGTTTTGGGGTGTTTTGGGGGTTTTGGGGGGTATTGGGGGGTGTTGGGGGTTTTTTTGGGGTTTTTGGGGTTTTTTGGGGGGGGTGTTGGGGGTTTTTGGGGTTTTTGGGGTTTTTTGGGGTTTTTGGGGTTTTGGGGTTTTTTGGGGGTTTTGGGGTTTTTTGGGGTTTTTTGGGGTTTTTGGGGTTTTGGGGTTTTTTGGGGGTTTTGGGGGTTTTGGGGTTTTTGGGGTTTTGGGGTTTTTTGGGGTTTTGGGGGTTTTTGGGGTTTTTGGGGTTTTTGGGGTTTTTTGGGGTTTTTGGGGGTTTTGGGGTTTTTTGGGGTTTTTTGGGGTTTTTGCGGTTTTTGGGGTTTTGGGGTTTTTTGGGGGTTTTGGGGGTTTTGGGGTTTTTTGGGGTTTTTTTTGGGTTTTTGGGGTTTTTTGGGGACCGGTGAAACTTCCGAGTCATCGTTGGGAATCGAGACAAAAAACAAGGAGTGACATCACAGGACAGCAGGTAGGTGATTGGCTGGTAAGTTTTACAGCTTCTTTTTTCCCTCTGGTGGGGGAGACGGGGAGACGATTCCGTCTGGTGGGGGAGACGGAGAGACAATTCCCTCTGGTGGGGGAGACGGGGAGATGATTCCCTCTGGTGGGGGAGACGGGGAGACGATTCCGTCTGGTGGGGGAGACGGGGAGACGATTCCATCTGGTGGGGGAGACGGGGAGACGATTCCGTCTGGTGGGGGAGACGGGGAGACGATTCCGTCTGGTGGGGGAGACGGGGAGACGATTCTGTCTGGTGGGGGAGACGGGGAGACGATTCCGTCTGGTGGGGGAGACGGGGAGACGATTCCGTCTGGTGGGGGAGACGGGGAGACGATTCCGTCTGGTGGGGGAGACGGGGAGATGATTCCGTCTGGTGGGGGAGACGGGGAGACGATTCCCTCTGGTGGGGGAGACGGGGAGATGATTCCATCTGGTGGGGGAGACGGAGAGACAATTCCCTCTGGTGGGGGAGACGGGGAGATGATTCCCTCTGGTGGGGGAGACGGGGAGACGATTCCGTCTGGTCGGGGAGACGATTCCGTCTGGTGGGGGAGACGGGGAGACGATTCCGTCTGGTGGGGGAGACGGGGAGACGATTCCGTCTGGTGGGGGAGACGGGGAGACGATTCCCTCTGGTGGGGGAGACGGGGAGACGATTCCCTCTGGTGGGGGAGACGGGGAGACGATTCCGTCTGGTGGGGGAGACGGGGAGACGATTCCGTCTGGTGGGGGAGACGGGGAGACGATTCCGTCTGGTGGGGGAGACGGGGAGACGATTCCGTCTGGTGGGGGAGACGGGGAGACGATTCCGTCTGGTGGGGGAGACGGGGAGACGATTCCGTCTGGTGGGGGAGACGGGGAGACGATTCCGTCTGGTGGGGGAGACGGGGAGACGATTCCGTCTGGTGGGGGAGACGGGGAGACGATTCCATCTGGTGGGGGAGACGGGGAGACGATTCCCTCTGGTGGGGGAGACGGGGAGACGATTCCATCTGGTGGGGGAGACGGGGAGATGATTCCCTCTGGTGGGGGAGACGGGGAGACGATTCCATCTGGTGGGGGAGACGGAGAGACAATTCCGTCTGGTGGGGGAGACGGGGAGACGATTCCGTCTGGTGGGGGAGACGGGGAGACGATTCCGTCTGGTGGGGGAGACGGGGAGACGATTCCGTCTGGTGGGGGAGACGGGGAGACGATTCCGTCTGGTGGGGGAGACGGGGAGACGATTCCATCTGGTGGGGGAGACGGGGAGACGATTCCCTCTGGTGGGGGAGACGGAAAGACGATTCCCTCTGGTGGGGGAGACGGGGAGAAGATTCCGTCTGGTGGGGGAGACGGGGAGACGATTCCGTCTGGTGGGGGAGACGGGGAGACGATTCCGTCTGGTGGGGGAGACGGGGAGACGATTCCGTCTGGTGGGGGAGACGGGGAGACGATTCCCTCTGGTGGGGGAGACGGGGAGACGATTCCCTCTGGTGGGGGAGACGGGGAGATGATTCCATCTGGTGGGGGAGACGGGGAGACGATTCCCTCTGGTGGGGGAGACGGAGAGACGATTCCCTCTGGTGGGGGAGACGGGGAGACGATTCCGTCTGGTGGGGGAGACGGGGAGACGATTCCGTCTGGTGGGGGAGACGGGGAGACGATTCCGTCTGGTGGGGGAGACGGGGAGACGATTCCGTCTGGTGGGGGAGACGGGGAGACGATTCCGTCTGGTGGGGGAGACGGGGAGACGATTCCCTCTGGTGGGGGAGACAGGGAGATGATTCCATCTGGTGGGGGAGACGGGGAGACGATTCCCTCTGGTGGGGGAGACGGAAAGACAATTCCCTCTGGTGGGGGAGACGGGGAGATGATTCCCTCTGGTGGGGGAGACGGGGAGACGATTCCGTCTGGTGGGGGAGACGGGGAGACAATTCCGTCTGGTGGGGGAGACGGGGAGACGATTCCGTCTGGTGGGGGAGACGGGGAGACGATTCCCTCTGGTGGGGGAGACGGGGAGTCGATTCCCTCTGGTGGGGGAGACGGGGAGATGATTCCATCTGGTGGGGGAGACGGGGAGACGATTCCCTCTGGTGGGGGAGACGGAGAGACAATTCCGTCTGGTGGGGGAGACGGGGAGACGATTCCGTCTGGTGGGGGAGACGGGGAGACGATTCCGTCTGGTGGGGGAGACGGGGAGACGATTCCGTCTGGTGTGGGAGACGGGGAGACGATTCCGTCTGGTGGGGGAGACGGGGAGACGATTCCGTCTGGTGGGGGAGACGGGGAGACGATTCCCTCTGGTGGGGGAGACGGGGAGACTATTCCCTCTGGTGGGGGAGACGGGGAGACGATTCCATCTGGTGGGGGAGACGGGGAGACGATTCCCTCTGGTGGGGGAGACGGAGAGACGATTCCCTCTGGTGGGGGAGACGGAGAGACGATTCCCTCTGGTGGTGGAGACGGAGAGACGATTCCCTCTGGTGGGGGAGACGGAGAGATGATTCCCTCTGGTGGGGGAGACGGGGAGACGATTCCGTCTGGTGGGGGAGTTAAAATTAGAGCCAGACCGTTCAGGGGTGATGTCAGGAAGCACTTCTTCACACAAAGGGAGTGGAAATCTGGAACTCTCTCCCCCAAAAAGCTGCTGATCCTGGGGGTTAATTGAAAATTTCAAAACTGAGATTGGTAGATTTTTGTTGGGTGAGGGGATTAAGGATTACGGAACCAAGGCGGGTAAATGGAGTTAAGATACAGATCAGCCATGATCTAATTGAATGGCAGAACAGGCTCGAGGGGCTGAATGGCCTCTTCCTGTTCCTATATTCCTCATTGTTGCCATAGTTGCTATTCGACCACATCTTGCACAATCTCGTCCGTCTTATTCACAGGTCAGGCTGTGAGCTGGAGTCGAGGCTGGAACCTGCCCCTGTGAGAGTGAACAGTGAGCAGCTCCGTGCAATCACACAGCCCACAGTCAGGCCCGTGCTCGAGAAGCGTCTCGTTCCTCCATCACCCCGGGCCGTTCTGGTCACACAGGGACTAACATGAGTTGGGAGAGGGCTGGTTTCAGGAAACAAGTCCTTTAGAGAAATGACAAAGCAAAGTTTCTCCTCATTTTTGTCATGTAGCAGGTTTCACAATCAGAATATTCAGACCCGGCCTGAGAGGCGAATATCTGCAACAGAATCATTGTTCTGGACATTTCACACATCCCTGGAGTTCTTGATGCATTTTCACCGGTGGGAAGAACAACAACAATAATTTGCATTTATATAGCGTCTAAAACATAGTCAAACGTCTCAAGGCGCTTCACAGGAACAGTGAAGGAGCAGGTTAATCAGGGGCTTGGAGTGCCCCCACCCAGACAGGAGGACCCCCACCCAGACAGGAGGGCCCCCACCCAGACAGGAGACTCCCCATCCAGACAGGACAGGGACCCACCCAGATAGGACAGGGACCCACCCAGACAGGAGAGACTCCCCACCCAGACAGGAGACTCTCTACCTAGACAGGAGAGACTCCCCACACAGACAGGAGACTCCCCACCCAGATGGGAAGGTCCCCATCCAGACAGGTCAGGGACTCACCCAGGCAGGACAGGGACCCACCCAGACAGGAGACTCCCCATCCAGACCAGACAGGAGACTCCCCATCCCAGATAGGACAGAGACCCACCCAGACAGGAGATACCCCACCCAGACAGGAGATACCCCACCCAGACAGGAGATACCCCACCCAGACAGGAGATACCCCACCCAGACAGGAGATTCCCCACCCAGACAGGAGATTCCCCACCCAGACAGGAGACTCCCCACCCAGACAGGAGAGACTCCACACCAGACAGGAGAGACTCCCCACCCAGACAGGACACTCCCCACCCAGACAGGAGACTCCCTACCGAGACAGGAGAGACTCCCTACCGAGACAGGAGAGACTCCCTACCTAGACAGGAGAGACTCCCCACCAGACAGGAGACTCCCCACCCAGACAGGAGAGACTCCCCACCCTCAGTATCAATCCCACAACAAAACCCACCAATTCCTATCTTTGTAACCAATTTTGCTGCAAATGATGTAAAGGTGCTGCGACATGGGGCTCTGTGCCTTTAAGGGGAGAGTCGCCCCAGAGGTCGTGGCCTATGTACGTCTCTCTCTCTCTCTCTCTCTCTCGCTCTCCTTTTCATCTTATTTGGAAGAAAAAGGGCCTCAGTGAGCAGTGAAACTGCAGGAAATGAGTAAGAAGAGAGAGGGAGTGAGAAGCATCTCGGAGCAGAGAAAGAGGAAGGAACTGAGAGACCGCGAGAAACTATCGAAAGATCAGAACCAGCCGGGCACAGGTCAGCCCCTGACCCCCGCTGCCAGCCCCTCTTAAAGGGGCTCCCGTGAATCGGGGGGGCATCAGCTAGCGGGCTCGCCGATTGGGTCTGACGTTTGGAGCCTGAGGCTCTCGGAGGTAAGTGACTCAGGTGCCTCTCCTCCGGTTCCTCTTGCACGGACTGTCAGCACTTTGGGTCCATGTTCCTCCCCAGGCTCCCACAAAATAACTTTTATTTTCTCTGCGTTGTTTTTTATGTCTCTCCCCGGCTGAGAGTTTTAAAGGAAAGTCTGAGTCGCCACTTAGTGAGAGCTGTCACACAGCCATGAGACTGAAGCCTGGAATGGGGGGAGGATGGGAGGGGGGGTGGAAGGAGGTTTAAGGTAGGCTGCAGTGAGGAGGGTTTTTAAGGTGGTCCCGGTTTGAGGCTTGTTTAAAGGGGCAGTTTTAGGAGAATTTGAATGACAGGTCCTAACGGGTTAGAATTTAACAGGTAATAGAAACTCTTGGGTTACTCACACTGATACAGCGCTGTGTACACTGTCTCACTGATAGAGCGCTGTGTGTACTCACACCGATACAGCGCTGTGTACACTGTCTCACCGATAGAGCGCTGTGTACACTCTCTCACTGATACAGTGCTGTGTATACTCACACTGATACAGCACTGTGTACACTCTCTCACTGATAGAGCGCTGTGTACACTGTCTCACCGATAGAGCGCTGTGTATACTCACACTGATACAGCGCTGTGTATACTCACACTGATACAGCGCTGTGTACACTCTCTCACTGATACAGCGCTGTGTACACTCTCTCACTGATAGAGCGCTGTGTATACTCACACTGATACAGCACTGTGTACACTCTCTCACTGATACAGCGCTGTGTGTACTCACACTGATACAGCGCTGTGTACACTCTCTCACTGATAGAGCGCTGTGTATACTCACACCGATACAGCGCTGTGTACACTCTCTCACTGTTAGAACACAGTGCATACACACACTGATACAGCACTGTGTACACTCTCTCACTGTTAGAACGCAGTGCATACACACACTGATACAGCGCTGTGTACACTCTCTCACTGATACAGCGCTGTGTACACTGTCTCACCGATAGAGCGCTGTGTATACTCACACTGATACAGTGCTGTGTACACTCTCTCACTGATACAGCACTGTGTACACTCTCTCACTGATAGAGCGCTGTGTATACTCACACTGATACAGCGCTGTGTACACTCTCTCACTGATAGAGCGCTGTGTATACTCACACTGATACAGCGCTGTGTACACTCTCTCACTGATAGAGCACTGTGTACACTCTCTCACTGATAGAGCGCTGTGTATACTCACACTGTTACAGTGCTGTGTATACTGACACTGATACAGCACTGTGTATACTCAAACTGATCAGTGCTGTATATACTCACACACTGATATAGTGCTGTGTAAATTCACACTGATACAGCATTGTGAATATTCTTGCACTGATACAGTGGTGTGTATACTCTCACAATGATACAGTGGTGTGTATACTCACACTGATATAATGCTGTGTAAACTGACACTGATAAAGTGCTGTGTATATTCACGCTAATCAGTGATGTGTACACTCTCAGTGATACAGTGCTGTGTAAAATCACACTGATACAGCACTGAGTATATTCTCACACTGACACAATAGGAATATAGGAACAGGAGTAGGCCATTCAGCCCCTCGTGCCTGCTCTGCCATTTGATAAGATCGTGGCTGATCTGTGATCTAACTCCATATACCTGCCTTTGGCTCATATCCCTTAATACCTTTGGTTGCCAAAAAGCTATCTATCTCACATTTAAATTTAGTAATTGAGCTAGTATCAATTGTCATTTGCGGAAGAGAGTTCCAAACTTCTACCACCCTTTGTGTGTAGAAATGTTTTCTAATCTCACTCCTGAAAGGTCTGGCTCTAATTTTTAGACTGTGCCCCCTACTCCTAAAATCCCCAACCAGCGGAAATAGTTTCTCTCTATCCACCCTATCCGTTCCCCTTAATATCTTATAAACTTCGATCAGATCACCCCTTAACCTTCTAAACTCTAGAGAATACAACCCCAATTTGTGTAATCTCTCCTCGTAACTTAACCCTTGAAGTCCGGGTATCATTCTAGTAAACCGATGCTGCACTCCCTCCAAGGCCAATATGTCCTTCCGAAGGTGCGGTGCCCAGAACTGCTCACAGTACTCCAGGTGCGGTCTAACCAGGGTTTTGTATAGCTGCAGCATAACTTCTGCCCCCTTGTACTCTAGTCCTCAAGATATAAAGGCCAGCATTCCATTTGCGTTCTTGATTATTTTCTGCACCTGTTCATGACACTTCAATGATCTATGTACCTGAACCCCTAAGTCCCTTTGGACATCCACTGTTTTTAACTTTTTACCATTTAGAAAGTACCCTGTTCTATCCTTTTTTGATCCAAAGTGGATGACCTCACATTTGCCGACATTGAATTCCATTTGAGTCCTGCAGGGATCTGTCTTGGGGCCTCAATTATTCACAATATTTATTAACGACTTAGATGAAGGCATAGAAAGTCTCATATCTAAGTTTGCCGATGACACAAAGATTGGTGGCATTGTAAGCAGTATAGATGAAAACATAAAATTACAAAGCGATATTGATAGATTAGGTGAATGGGCAAAACTGTGGCAAATGGAATTCAATGTAGACAAATGTGAGGTCATCCACTTTGGATCAAAAAGGATAGAACAGGGTACTTTCTAAATGGTAAAAAGTTAAAAACAGTGGATGTCCAAAGGGACTTAGGGGTTCAGGTACATGGATCATTGAAGTGTCATGAACAGGTGCAGAAAATAATCAAGAACGCAAATGGAATGCTGGCCTTTATATCTAGAGGACTAGAGTACAAGGGGGCAGAAGTTATGCTGCAGCTATACAAAACCCTGGTTAGACCGCACCTGGAGTACTGTGAGCAGTTCTGGGCACTGCACCTTCGGAAGGATATATTGGCCTTGGAGGGAGTGTAGCGTAGGTTTACTAGAATGATACCCGGACTTCAAGGGTGAAGTTACGAGGAGAGATTACACAAATTGGGGTTGTATTCTCTAGAGTTTCGAAGGTTAAGGGGTGATCTGATCGAAGTTTATGAGATATTAAGGGGAACAGATAGGGTGGATAGAGAGAAACTATTTCTGCTGGTTGGGGATTTTAGGAGTAGGGGGCACAGTCTAAAAATTAGAGCCAGACCTTTCAGGAGTGAGATTAGAAAACATTTCTACACACAAAGGGTGGTAGAAGTTTGGAACTCTCTTCCGCAAACGGCAATTGATACTAGCTCAATTGCTAAATTTAAATCTGAGATAGATAGCTTTTTGGCAACCAAAGGTATTAAAGGATATGGGCCAAAGGCAGGTATATGGAGTTAGATCACAGATCAGCCATGATCTTATCAAATGGCGGAGCAGGCTCGAGGGGCTGAATGGCCTACTCCTGTTCCTATGTCCTATTTGCCACAGTTTTGCCCATTCACCTAATCTATCAATATCGCTTTGTAATTTTATGTTTTCATCTTTTTTCATTATTCGTTCATGGGATGTGGGCGTCGCTGGCGAGGCCAGCATTTATTGCCCATCTCATTGCCCTTGAGAAGGTGGTGGTGAGCCGCCTTCTTGAACCGCTGCAGTCCGTGTGGTGAAGGTTCTCCCACAGTGCTGTTAGGGAGGGAGTTCCAGGATTTTGACCCAGCGACGATGAAGGAACGACGATATATTTCCAAGTCGGGATGGTGTGTGACTTGGAGGGGAACGTGCAGGTGGTGTTGTTCCCATGTGCCTGCTGCCCTTGTCCTTCTAGGTGGTAGAGGTCGCGGGTTTGGGAGGTGCTGTCGAAGAAGCCTTGGCAAGTTGCTGCAGTGCATCCTGTGGATGGTACACACTGCAGCCACTGTGCGCCGGTGGTGAAGAGAGTGAACGTTTAGGGTGGTGGATGGGGTGCCAATCAAGCGGGCTGCTTTGTCCAGGATGGTGTTGAGTTTCTTGAGTGTGTTTGGAGCTGCACTCATCCAGGCAAGTGGAGAGTATTCCATCACACTCCTGACTTGTGCCTTGTAGATGGTGAAACGGCTTTGGGGAGTCAGAAAGTGAGTCACTCGCCGCAGAATACCCAGCCTCTGACCTGCTCTTGTAGCCACAGTATTTATATGGCTGGTCCAGTTAAGTTTCTGGTCAATGGTGACCCCCAGGATGTTGATGGTGGGGGATTCGGCGATGGTAATGCCGTTGAATGTCAAGGGGAGGTGGTTAGACTCTCTCTTGTTGGAGATGGTCATTGCCTGGCACTTGTCTGGCGCGAATGTTACTCGCCACTTATGAGCCCAAGCCTGGATATTGTTCAGGTCTTGCTGCATGCGGGCTCGGACTGCTTCTACACTGCTTACAATGCCACCAATCTTTGTGTCATCAGTAAACTTAGATATGAGACTTTCTATGCCTTCATCTAAGTCGTTAATAAATATTGAGAATAATTGAGGCCCCAAGACAGATCCCTGCGGGACTCCACTAGTCATATCCTGCCAATGTGAGTACCTACCCATTATCCCTACTCTCTGTCGCCTTTCGCTCAGCCAACTTCCTAACCAAGTCCGTACTTTTCCCTCGATTCCATTGGCTTCTATCTTAGCTAACAGTCTCTTATGTGGGACCTTATCAAATGCCTTCTGGAAGTCCATATAAATAACATCCATTGACATTTCCCTGTCCACTACTTTAGTCACCTCTTCAAAAAATTCAATCAGGTTTGTTACAGCGTTGTATATACTCTCACACAATGATACAGTGCTGTGTATTTTCACACTCCATAAACATCCCCATCCTCAATGATGGCGGAGTCCAGCACGTGAGTGCAAAAGACAAGGCTAAAGCGTTTGCAACCATCTTCAGCCAGAAGTGCCAAGTGGATGATCCATCTCAGCCTCCTCCCAATATCCCCACCATCACAGAAGCCAGTCTTCAGCCAATTCGATTCACTCCACGTGATATCAAGAAACGGCTGAGTGCACTGGATACAGCAAAGGCTATGGGCCCCAACAACATCCTGGCTGTTGTGCTGAAGACTTGTGCTCCAGAACTAGCTGCGCCTCTAGCCAAGCTGTTCCAGTACAGCTACAACACCGGCATCCACCTGACAATGTGGAAAATTGCCCAGGTATGTCCTGTCCACAAAAAGCAGGACAAATCCAATCCGGCCAATTACTGCCCCATCAGTCTACTCTCAATCATCAGCAAAGTGATGGAAGGTGTCATCGACAGTGCTATCAAGCGGCACTTACTCACCAATAACCTGCTCACCGATGCTCAGTTTGGGTTCTGCCAGGACCACTCGGCTCCAGACCTCATTACAGCCTTGGTCCAAACATGGACAAAAGAGCTGAATTCCAGAGGTGAGGTGAGAGTGACTGCCCTTGACATCAAGGCAGCATTTGACCGAGTGTGGCATAAGAACATAAGAACATAAGAAATTGGAGCAGGAGTAGGCCAATCGGCCCCTCGAGCCTGCTCCGCCATTCAATAAGATCATGGCTGATCTGATCCCAACCACAAATCTAAAGAACACAAGAAGTAGGAGCAGGACCCGGCCACACAGCCCCTGGGCCCTCTGCGCCACTCACAGGGCATTGACCGATCCGAACTCAGCTTCATGTCCAATTTTCTGCCCGCTCCCCATAACCCCTAATTCCCTTTACTTCTAGAAAACTGTCTATTTCTGTTTTAAATTTATCTAATGATGTAGCTTCCACAGCTTCCTGGGGCAGCAAATTCCACAGACCTACCACCCTCTGAGTGAAGAAGTTTCTCCTCATCTCAGTTTTGAAAGAGCAGCCCCTTATTCTAAGATTATGCCCTCTAGTTCTAGTTTCACCCATCTTTGGGAACATCCTTACCGCATCCACCCGATCAAGACCCTTCACAATCTTATATGTTTCAATAAGATCGCCTCTCATTCTTCTGAACTCCAATGAGTAGAGCCCCAATCTACTCAACCTCTCCTCATATGTCCGCCCCCTCATCCCCGGGATTAACCGAGTGAACCTTCTTTGTACTGCCTCGAGAGCAAGTATGTCTTTTCTTAAGTATGGAGACCAAAACTGTATGCAGTATTCCAGGTGCGGTCTCACCAATACCCTATATAACTGCAGCAATACCTCCCTGTTTTTATATTCTATCCCCCTAGCAATAAAAGCCAACATTCCGTTGGCTTTCTTGATCACCTGCTGCACCTGCATACCAACTTTTTGATTTTCTTGCACTAGGACCCCCAGATCCCTTTGTACTGCAGTACTTTCCAGTCTCTCGCCATTAAGAAAATAACTTGCTCTCTGATTTTTCCTGCCAAAGTGCATAACCTCACATTTTCCAATATTATATTGCATCTGCCAAATCTCCGCCCACTCACCCAGCCTGTCTATATCCCCTTGCAGGTTTTTTATGTCCTCCTCACTCTCTACTTTCCCTCCCATCTTTGTATCATCTGCAAATTTTGATATGTTGCACTCGGTCCCCTCCTCCAAATCGTTAATATAGATTGTAAAGAGTTGGGGACCCAGCACCGACCCCTGTGGAACACCACTGGTTACTGGTTGCCAGTCCGAAAATGAACCATTTATCCCAACTCTCTGCTTCCTGTTCGATAACCAATCCTCCACCCATGCCAGAATATTACCCCCAATCCCGTGATTTTTTATCTTAAGTAATAATCTTTTATGTGGCACCTTGTCGAATGCCTTCTGGAAGTCTAAATACACTATGTCCACTGGTTCCCCTTTATCCACCCTGTACGTTATATCCTCAAAGAACTCAAGCAAATTTGTCAGACATGACTTCCCCTTCATAAAGCCATGCTGACTTTGTCCTATTAAATTATGCTTATCTAAATGTTCCGTTACTGTCTCCTTAATAATAGACTCCAAAATTTTACCCACCACAGATGTTAAGCTAACTGGCCTATAATTTCCAGCCTTCTGCCTACTACCCTTTTTAAATAACGGTGTTACATTAGCAGTTTTCCAATCTGCCGGGACCTCTCCTGAGTCCAGGGAATTTTGGAAAACTATCACCAAAGCATCCACAATCCCTACTGCCACTTCCCTCAAGACCCTAGGATGGAAGCCATCAGGTCCAGGGGATTTATCCGCTTTGAGTCCCATTATTTTACTGAGTACCATCTCCTGAGTGATTTTAATCGTATTTAGCTCCTCCCCCCGTAGAGTCCCATCCCTAATTGCCCTTGAGAAGGTGGTGTTGAGCCGCCTTCTTGAACCGCTGCAGTCCGTGTGGTGAAGGTTCTCCCACAGTGCTTCTCAAGGGCATCAAGGAGCCCTAGTAAAATTGAAGTCAATGGGAATCAGGGGGAAAACTCTCCAGTGGCTGGAGTCATACCTAGCACAAAGGAAGATGGTAGTGGTTGTTGGAGGCCAATCATCTCAGCCCCAGGGCATTGCTGCAGGAGTTCCTCAGGGCAGTGTCCTAGGCCCAACCATCTTCAGCTGCTTCATCAATGACCTTCCCTCCATCATAAGGTCAGAAATGGGGATGTTCGCTGATGATTGCACAGTGTTCAGTTCCATTCCCAACCCCTCAGATAATGAAGCAGTCCGAGCCCGCATGCAGCAAGACCTGGACAACATCCAGGCTTGGGCTCATAAGTGACAAGTAACATTCACGCCAGACAAGTGCCAGGCAATGACCATCTCCAACAAGAGAGAGTCTAACCACCTCCCCTTGACATCCATCGCCAAATCCCCCAACATCAACATCCTGGGGGTCACCATTGACCAGAAACTTAACTGGACCAGATATATAAATACTGTGGCTACGAGAGCAGGTCAGAGGCTGGGTATTCTGCGGCGAGTGACTCACCTCCTGACTCCCCAAAGTCTTTCCACCATCTACAAGACACAAGTCAGGAGTGTGATGGAATACTCTCCACTTGCCTGGATGAGTGCAGCTCCAACAACACTCAAGAAGCTCAACACCGTCCAGGACAAAGCAGCCCACTTGATTGGCACCCCATCAACCACCCTAAACATTCACTCCCTTCACCACCGGCGCACAGTGGCTGCAGTGTGTACCATCCACAGGATGCACTGCAGCAACTCGCCAAGGCTTCTTTGACAGCACCTCCCAAACCCACGACCTCTACCACCTAGAAGGACAAGGGCAGCAGGCACATGGGAACAACACCACCTGCACGTTCCCCTCTAAATCACACACCATCCCGACTTGGAAATATATCGTCGTTCCTTCATCGTCGCTGGGTCAAAATCCTGGAACTCCCTTCCTAACAGCACTGTGGGAGAACCTTCACCACACGGACTGCAGCGGTTCAAGAAGGCGGCTCACCACCACCTTCTCAAGGGCAATTAGGGATGGGTAATAAATGCCGGCCTCGCCAGCGATGCCCACATCCCATGAACGAATTTTAAAAAATGATATAGTGCTGTGTATACTTAAACAATGATACCGTGCTGTGTATACTCACACTAATACAGTGCTGTGTGTACTCTCAGTGATATACTGCTTTGTATACTCACACTGATACAGTGCTATGTATATGCTCACACTGATACCGTATTGTGTAAACTCACACTGATATAGGGCTGTGTGTACTCACACTGATACATTCCTGTATATAATCTCATACTGCTACATTGCTGTGTATAATGTCACTGATACAGCTTTTACTAAGCTAAGAAGTGATTTAGCAAAAGTGGATTGGAAACAGCTACTTGAAGGTAAATCAGTGTCAGAGCAGTGGGAGGCGTTCAAGGGGGAGATTCAAGGGGTTCAGAGTAATCATGTTCCCACAAAGAAAAAAGGGTGGGGCTGCTAAATCTAGAGCCCCCTGGATGTCAAGGAGCATTCAGGGTAAGATAAGGCAAAAAAGGAAAGCTTATGTCAGACACCGACAGCTCAATATTACAGAAAGCCAACAGGAGTATAGAAAGAGCAGGGGTGAAATTAAAAGAAAATTAGGAAAGCAAAGAGAGGGCATGGAAAAATACTGGCAAGTAAAATCAAGGAAAACCCAAAGATGTTTTATAAATACATAAAGAGCAAGACGATAACTAAGGAAAGAGTAGGGCCTATTAGAGACCAAAAAGGTAACCTATGTGTGGAGGCACAAGATGTGGGTATGGGTCTTAATGAATATTTTGCATCTGTCTTCACAAAAGAGAGGGACGATGCAGAGATTGAAATTAAGGAGGAGGAGTGTGAAATATTGGATGGGATAAACATAGTGAGAGAGGAAGTATTAAGGAGTTTAGCATCTTTGAAAGTAGATAAATCGCCAGGGCCAGAGGAAATGCATCCCAGGCTGTTAAAAGAAGCAAGGGAGGAAATAGCGGAGGCTCTGACCATCATTTTCCAATCCTCACTGGATACAGGCGTGGTGCCGGAGGATTGGAGGATTGCTAACATTGTACCATTGTTTAAAAAGGGAGAAAGGGATAGACCGAGTAATTACAGGCCAGTCAGTCTAACCTCGGTGGTGGGCAAATTATTGGAATCAATTCTGAGGGACGAGATAAACCATCACTTAGAAAGGCACGGATTAATCAAGGACAGTCAGCATGGATTTGTTAAGAGAAGGTCGTGTCTGACTAACTTGAGTGAATTTTTTGAGGCAGTAACAAGGAGGGTCGATGAGGATAGCATGTTTGATGTAGTCTACATGGATTTTAGCAAGGCTTTTGACAAGGTCCCACATGGCAGACTGATCAAAAAAGTAAAAGCCCATGGGATCCAAGGGAAAGTGGCAAATTGGATCCAAAATTGGCTCAGTGACAGGAAGCAAAGGGTAATGGTCAATGGGTGTTTTTGTGACTGGAAGGCTGTTTCCAGTGGGGTTCCACAGGGCTCAGTACTGGGTCCCTTGCTTTTTGTGGTAATTATTAATGATTTAGAATTAAACGTAGGGGGCATGATCAAGAAGTTTGCAGATGATACAAAAATTGGCCGTGTGGTTGATAGTGAGGAGGAAAGCTGTAGACTGCAGGAAGATATCAGTGGACTGGTCAGGTGGGCAGAAAAGTGGCAAATGGAATTCAATCTGGAGAAGTACTTTGTACAGTTCTGGTCACCACAATGCAGGAAGGATGTAATTGCACGAGAGAGGGTATAGAGGAGATTTACGAGGATGTGAGGTAATGCATTTGGGGAAGGCAAACAAGGCAAGGGAATACACAATAAATGGGAGGATACTGAGAGGTATAGAGGAACAGAGGGACCTTGGAGTGCATGTCCACAGATCCCTGAAGGTAGCAGGACACGTAGATAAGGTGGTTAAGAAGGCATACGGGATACTTTCCTTTATTAGCCGAGGCATCGAATATAAGAGCAGGGAGGTTATGCTGGAACTGTATAAAACATTGGTTAGGCCACAGCTTGAGTACTGCGTACAGTTCAGGTCACCACATTACAGGAAGGATGTAATTGCACTAGAGAGGGTACAGAGGAGATTTACGAGGATGTTGCCAGGACTGGAGAATTTTAGCTATGAGGAAAGATTGGATAGACTGGGGTTGTTCTCTTTGGAACAGAGGAGGCTGAGGGGTGATTTAATTGACGTATATAAAATTATGAGGGACCTAAATAGAGTGGATAGGAAGGACCTATTTCCCTTAGCAGAGAGGTCAATAACCATGAGGGCATAGATTTAAAGTAATTAGTAGAAGGATTAGAGGGGAGCTGAGGAGAAATGTTTTCACGCAGAGGGTGGTGGGGGTCTGGAACTCACTGCCTGAAAGGGTGGTAGAGGCAGAAACCCTCAACTCATTTAAAAAGTACTTGGATGTGCACCTGAAGTGCCGTAACCTACAGGGCTACGGACCAAGTGCTGGAAAGTGGGATTAGGCTGGGTGGCTCATTTTCGACCAGTGCGGACACGATGGGCTGAATGGCCTCTTTCTGTGCCGTAAATTTTCGATGATTTCTATGCTTTCTTTTTATTCGTTCATGGGATGTGGGCATCGCTGGCGAGGCCGGCATTTATTGCCCATCCCTAATTGCCCTTGAGAAGGTGGTGGTGAGCCGCCTTCTTGAACCGCTGCAGTCCGTGTGGTGAAGGTTCTCCCACAGTGCTGTTAGGGAGGGAGTTCCAGGATTTTGACCCAGCGACGATGAAGGAACGGCGATATATTTCCAAGTCGGGATGGTGTGTGACTTGGAGGGGAACGTGCAGGTGGTGTTGTTCCCATGTGCCTGCTACCCTTGTCCTTCTAGGTGGTAGAGGTCGTGGGTTTGGGAGGTGCTGTCGAAGAAGCCTTGGCGAGTTGCTGCAGTGCATCCTGTGGATGGTACACACTGCAGCCACAGTGTACTGGTGGTGAAGGGAGTGAATGTTTAGGGTGGTGGATGGGGTGCCAATCAAGCGGGCTGCTTTGTCCAGGATGGTGTTGAGCTTCTTGAGTGTTGTTGGAGCTGCGCTCATCCAGGCAAGTGGAGAGTATTCCATCACACTCCTGACTTGTGCCTTGTAGATGGTGGAACGGCTTTGGGGAAGTCAGGAGGTGAGTCACTCGCCGCAGAATACCCAGCGTCTGACCTGCTCTTGTAGCCACAGTATTTACGTGGCTGGTCCAGTTAAGTTTCTGGTCAATGGTGACCCCCAGGATGTTGATGGTGGGGGATTTGGCGATGGTAATGCTGTTGAATGTCAAGGGGAGGTGGTTAGACTCTCTCTTGTTGGAGATGGTCATTGCCTGGCACTTGTCTGGCGCGAATGTTACTTGCCACTTATCAGCCCAAGCCTGGATGTTGTCCAGGTCTTGTGGCATGCGGGCTCGGACTGCTTCATTATTTGATGGGTTGCGAATGGAACTGAGCACTGTGCAGTCATCAGCGAACATCCCCATTTCTGACCTTATGATGGAGGGAAGGTCATTGATGAAGCAGCTGAAGATGGTTGGGCCTAGGCCACTGCCCTGAGGAACTCCTGCAGTAATGTCCTGGGGCTGAGATGATTGGCCTCCAACAACCACTACCATCTTCCTTTGTGCTAGGTATGACTCCAGCCACTGGAGAGTTTTCCCCCTGATTCCCATTGACTTCAATTTTACTGGGGCTCCTTGATGCCACACTCGGTCAAATGCTGCCTTGATGTCAAGGGCAGTCACTCTCACCTCACCTCTGGAATTCAGCTCTTTTGTCCATGTTTGGACCAAGGCTGTAATGAGGTCTGGAGCCGAGTGGTCCTGGCGGAACCCAAACTGAGCATCGGTGAGCAGGTTATTGGTGAGTAAGTGCCGCTTGATAGCACTGTCGACGACACCTCCATCACTTTGCTGATGATTGAGAGTAGACTGATGGGGCGGTAATTGGCCGGATTGGATTTGTCCTGCTTTTTGTGGACAGGACATACCTGGGCAATTTTCCACATTGTCGGGTAGATGCCAGTGTTGTAGCTGTGTATACTCTCACAGATATTGTGTTTTGTGTACTCTCACTCATATCATGCTGTGTATACTCTCACTGATACTGTTTATACTTGAACACTAATACATTTTCTCTTCCTCTGTCTGTCTGTCTACCTTTCTGTCTCTTTCTCTCTGTCCTTTCTACATTCCATGCTGTTGAGGCTGGGGGTCAATTGAAAATTTCAAAACTGAGATCGATAGATTTTTTTGGGTGAGGGGATTATGGGATATGGAACCAAGGCGGGTAAATGGAGTTAAGATACAGATCAGCCATGATCTAATTAAATGGCGGAACAGCCTCGATGGGCTGAATGGCCTCGTCCTCTTTCTATGCTCCTATATCATTCTGAAACAGTACGGTCTGCTGGCTAACGCACATCCTGAGGTACAAGGAATCACAGGGGAAACTGAGGCTCTTCGACCTTGAAAGGAGGTGACTGAGAGGTAGCATTTCCGAGGTATTTGGGATAGTGAGGAACAGAGAGGAAAATCTGGAGTGGGTAAATATGTGAAAAAGTAACATTTGAAAGGGTTGGGGGAATGGGACTAAGGGGAGAGCTATTCCAGAGAGCCAACACAGGCACGGTGGACCAAATGACCTCCTCCTGTGCTGTGAACTTCTGGGATTAGATAAAACATTAGTTCAATTAAACCATGGCAGTAGCTCAAGAGGTCTGAGATTGTGAAGATTGTTTACATACAGAGTGTGATCGACAGTGGGAATGGGTGAGGAGGTAAAACGCTAGATTCAACATTATGGGGAGGGCTGGGGGTTAACTTTTCTCTGGAGGGAAGAGCTCTGCCTGACCAACCAGCCTCCCTCCTCTTATCTTGTGACTCCAGACCCACTGACAGCTCTGAGGGGACCCGTCTCCCCGTCTCCCCGTCTCCCCGTCTCACTCACACATTTCCGTGATCCCGGGACGGAGTTTTAGAAAATTTATTTTCAAGTGGGCCGTTGGTGCTTACTGGCGAGAAGGAAACGGAAACTGACTGACAAAGACAGAAATAAATTGACTGTGTTATTATTAGCAAAGGCCAGTGTAGATTATAACATGTGGCGGCTTTAGTTAACCCCTTCCTGCCCGTCCCCATCCGATGAAATCTACCAGAGAGGTAGAAGGCAACCTCGGTGAACTTTGCTCTTTATTTGTCCAGCGATTCACACGTTCCCAGGCTTGTAACCTGTGGAAGAGTGTCCAAGGGAACAGAGAGCAGAGAGCTGGGTTATCCCTTCAGTGTCTGAGGGTTCGGGAGCTGCTTTATCCCCATGATAGCCCTTTGTGAATTCTGTTTGATACAAACTCTCCTGCTATAGGAATGAATGGAATCAGTGTTGGTGTATTAAATGGGATTGTTCAGAATTGGGGCAGGGGATGGGATGGGGGAGGAAAGAACTGAGGGAGGGGATAGAAGTTACAACATGGAAACAGGCCCTTCGGCCCAACATGTCCATGTCGCCCAGTTTATACCACTAAGCTAGTCCCAATTGCCTGCACTTGGCCCATATCCCTCGATACCCATCTTCCCCATGTAACTGTCCAAATGCTTTTTAAAAGACAAAATTGTACCCGCCTCTACTACTGCCTCTGGCAGCTCGTTCCAGACACTCACCACCCTTTGAGTGAAAAAATTGCCCCTCTGGATCCTTTTGTATCTCTCCCCTCTCACCTTAAATCTGTGCCCCCTCGTTATAGACTCCCCTACCTTTGGGAAAAGATTTTGACTATCGACCTTATCTATGCCCCTCATTATTTGGAGGATCTGATTATTCCTGCTGGAAATGCTTGTCTTGATTCGTGCGACACTGTTTCTGTCCGTTCCCTCAATCACTGGATGTCACAACAATCCCTCTCTCACTGGCAGCCTCCAACCTCTCTCTCCATCATGGACTTGCTCCCTCTCCATATCCCACCCACACTGCTATGGTCAGTCCTCCTCTGAACTTTTCTCCCTCGATCCTCAGCCCCAGATCTCCCCGTCCGATACACTTTCTCTCCTCTCCACATCCTCACTGCGCTGAGACCCAGACCCATCTCACCGTCTTCTGCTCCAACTCGTTCTCTCCCAGGACCTCAAACCTCAAACCTGTGGAATTGGATAAATACTTGAAATGGAAAAACGTGCAGGGCAATGGGGAAAGGGCAGGGGGGTGGGATTAATTGGATAGCTCTTTCAAAGATCCAGCACGGGCAGGGTGGGCCGAATGGCCTCCTTCTGTGCTGTCTGATTCCGTAATAGATGGATCGGGGCAGTAAATGTTTGGCCCTGTCCTGTATTTGACTCTGTCCTGTGTTTGACTCTGTCCTGTTTTCGGCCCTGTGTTTGGCCCTGTGCTGTGTTTGGCCCTGTGTTTGATCCTGTATTCAGTCATGTGTTTGATCCTGTGTTCCGTCTTGTGTTTGGCCCTTTGTTCGGTCCTGTGCTATGTTTGTTCCTGTGATTGCCCCTGAGTTTGACTCTGTGCTGTGTTTGTTCCTGTGTTTGACCCTGCGTTTGTTCATGTGTTTGGCCCTGTGTTGTGTTTGCTCCTGTGTTTGGCCCTGTGTTTGTTCCTGAGTTTGACCCTGCGTTTGTTCATGTGTTTGGCCCTGTGTTGTGTTTGTTCCTGTGTTTGGCCCTGTGTTTGGTCCTGTGCTGTGTTTGGCCCTGTGTTTGGTGCTGTGTTTGTTTCTGTGCTTGGCCCTGTGTTTGGTCCTGTAGTGTGTTTGGCCCTGTGTTTGGTCCTGTGTTTGGTCCTATGCTGTGTTTGGCCCTGTATTTGGTCCAGTGTTTGGTCCTATGCTGTGTTTGGTCCTGTGTTTGGTCCTGTATTTGGTCCTATGCTGTGTTTGGCCCTGTATTTGGTCCAGTGTTTGGTCCTATGCTGTGTTTGGTCCTGTGTTTGGTCCTGTATTTGGTCCTATGCTGTGTTTGGCCCTGTATTTGGTCCAGTGTTTGGTCCTATGCTGTGTTTGGTCCTGTGTTTCATCCTGTGGTGTGTTTGGCCCTGTGTTTGGTCCTGTATTTGGACCCGTGTTTGGTCCTATGCTGTGTTTGGCCCTGTATTTGGTCCAGTGTTTGGTCCTACGCTGTGTTTGGTCCTGTGTTTGGTCCTGTATTTGGTCCTATGCTGTGTTTGGCCCTGTAATTTTTTTTTATTCGTTCACGGGATGTGGGCGTCGCTGGCAAGGCCGGCATTTGGTCCTGTATTTGGTCCTATGCTGTGTTTGGCCCTGTGTTTGGTCCTGTGTTTGGTCCTGTGGTGTGTTTGGCCCTGTGTTTGGTCCTGTGTTTGGTCCTATGCTGTGTTTGGCCCTGTGTTTGGTCCTGTGTTTGGTCCCATGCTGTGTTTGGTCCTATGCTGTGTTTGGTCCTGTGTTTGGCCCTGTGTTTGGTCCTGTGTTTGGTCCTGTGGTGTGTTTGGCCCTGTGTTTGGTCCTGTGTTTGGTCCTATGCTGTGTTTGGTCCTGTGTTTGGTCCTATGCTGTGTTTGGTCCTGTGTTTGGCCCTGTGTTTGGTCCTGTGTTTGGTCCTGTGGTGTGTTTGGCCCTGTGTTTGGTCCTGTGTTTGGTCCTATGCTGTGTTTGGCCCTGTGTTTGGCCCTGTGTTTGGTCCTGTGGTGTGTTTGGCCCTGTGTTTGGTCCTGTGTTTGGTCCTATGCTGTGTTTGGTCCTGTGTTTGGTCCTGTGGTGTGTTTGGCCCTGTGTTTGGTCCTGTGTTTGGTCCTGTGGTGTGTTTGGCCCTGTGTTTGGGATGTTACTCTTTCCCATGGGTTTTCTGTCGGTGGGGTTTATATTGTTTGGTGCCGATTCTCATGTCGGTTTATTTTCTTGTCCCCCGCAGATTTAGACAGCCATGCCAGTCGGGATCTTTGCCGTGTGCCTGTTGGTGGCCGCGGCCGTCATTGACCGCCCGTTCACCTTCCAGAAGGCCAGCAGGAGCGTGGAGCAGGAGCGGGAGCGGGAGGCGCTGAGCAGGATGAAGGAGCGGGAGGAACGGCTGCGAGGCGAGATGCTGCGGCTGGAGAAGGAATTTGCGGAGGCTTTCCCGGCGGGGTTGCGGGCGGGTGAGGAGCCGACGGGGGAGACGGTGCCCGGCTGGAACCTGTGGAGTGCCCTGTCTGTGGCAGCGTTTCTGCTGCTGGAGATCTGGAGGCAGGATGTCGACCCCCCTCCGTCGTTACAGGAGCTGAACGGTGAGGACGAAGACTCGGCCGCCATCGGTAACTCTTTGCGCGGTGTGGCGCTCCCGGGCGTGCGGGCGCTGGCCAGGTTTTACGAGAAGTGCGTCAGGGTGCCGGGTAACGAGTTGTCCAGGACTCAGGAGCTGGTGGAGGGCTGTGCCGACGATTTGCTGGAGGCCCTTCGGAGCGTGTGCGACCGGGACCTGGACATGGAGGTGGAGGAATGTATCGGCATCGGGAGTCTGTACGAGAACTGGCGGGTGGGGAAACCCCTGGTCTGTGACCTGATCGTGCCCTTCACCCCCCCTGAGCCTTACTGTTTCAGGGTGGAACTGGTGGGCACAGGGCAAGGAGTCACCCCGGGAGAGCGTGGGTACGGGAGAATCCATGTGGCCAGTCCGCACCAGAACTCGTCCGCTTGCCTCTGCGGCCGCACTCACCTGGGGGAGGACATGTTGTGTTTGGTGCACGGCGAGCACAGCCCAGGGAGCAGGCCCGATGGGTCAGGGTTGCTCTGGTCTGCAACCGCTCCCTATTTGGCCAAGGGTCAGGTGATGAGGTGGTTCCAGACGGCCTTGACCAAAGCCTGGGCGAAAATCTCGCACAAGTACGACTTTGAGCTCTGCTTTCGGGAACTGGACAGGCCCGGTGCCTTGAAGATCAGACTGCGCTCTGGGAAGACCCTGTTTTTCAACATTTCCCCCGTGGTCCAGTTTGAAAGCTCCGATGTTTACTTCATGCCCATTTTCACCAGCGACGCCGAGCCAGGCAACGTCCAGTCCAACGACACCTTCTGGCCCCTCACTTTCGCCGTCTACGAGAAGAGGTTTCTCAAGTCGATGGCTAAGAAGCTTCCGGAGAACTCCTGCCACCTGGTGTGCCTGCAGATCGTCTCCTTCCTGCACCAGAAGCAGTGCAGCCTGACAGGACCCAGCGGCCTCACCCAGTACCACCTCAAGACAGCCCTGCTGCACCTGCTGGCCAGCCGTCCCCTCGCTGATTGGCACCAGGCCTGTATCCAGCTCCGGCTCCAGGACTTGCTCAGGTACCTGGACAAGGTCCTGCAGGAGAAGCGTCTCAACCACTTCATCGTTGGCAACGCCTCCGCCTTGCCTGATGTTGACATCCCGGCCGTGTTCCGCTTGGCCGAGCCCCTCAACCTCTTCCGAGCGTTGGTCACGCACCACGTGCTGTACCAGCGGGCGCGAGGGACCTTCGAGGAGATGCTGAAGAATGCAGCCGTCCTAATTCAGGAGTACAGCCTAGAATGTCCCACCCAAGACGGGGTCCGAGGGATGCAGGAAGCAGGAGCAGCGGAACCAAGCAAAGCTCCGAGGTTGGACGTACACACTGACCGTCTCCAACGGACAATACGAGGAGCAGCTGCAGCCCAGACTGAGCGATGGGGGAATTTACAGGGCTGCGCCAAACAGTAGGGATTACTCTGAGAAAACAAATGGAGAACAAATACCACACTATGGCCCTTTCCCCATTCGAGGCTTGGATCTGAATCCAGGCCAGACTCTGGAGAGCAAAGTCCCTGCTCTGTGTCAGGGGGAAGGACCATGAATGGGGAGTGTCAACCCCCAGAGCCCAGAGCACCGATTGGCAATCTCACTCAGAGGGCTGGAAATAAAAATTCACACTCTGCATTCAGGGGCTTTTCTGAGCTGGGAGTTAATGGGACAGTGTAGAGGGAGCTTTACTCTGTATCTAACCCCCTGTACCTGCCCTGGGAGTGTTTGATGGGACAGTGTAGAGGGAGCTTTACTCTGTATCTAACCCGTGCTGTACTTGCCCTGGGAGTGTTTGATGGGGCAGTGTAGAGGGAGCTTTACTCTGTATCTAACCCGTGCTGTACCTGCCCTGGGAGTGTTTGATGGGGCAGTGTAGAGGGAGCTTTACTCTGTATCTAACCCGTGCTGTACCTGCCCTGGGAGTGTTTGATGGGACAGTGTAGAGGGAGCTTTACTCTGTATCTAACCCGTGCTGTACCTGCCCTGGGAGTGTTTGATGGGGCAGTGTCGAGGGAGCTTTACTCTGTATCTAACCTGTGCTGTACCTGCCCTGGGAGTGTTTGATGGGACTCTGTAGAGGGAGCATTACTCTGTTTCCAACCCGTGCTGTACCTGCCCTGGGAGTGTTTGATGGGACAGTGTAGAGGGAGCTTTACTCTGTATCTAACCTGTGCTGTACCTGCCCTGGGAGTGTTTGATGGGGCAGTGTCGAGGGAGCTTTACTCTGTATCTAACCTGTGCTGTACCTGCCCTGGGAGTGTTTGATGGGGCAGTGTAGAGGGAGCTTTACTCTGTATCTAACCCGTGCTGTACCTGCCCTGGGAGTGTTTGATGGGGCAGTGTAGAGGGAGCTTTACTCTGTATCTAACCCGTGCTGTACCTGCCCTGGGAGTGTTTGATGGGACAGTGTAGAGGGAGCTTTACTCTGTATCTAACCCGTGCTGTACCTGCCCTGGGAGTGTTTGATGGGACTCTGTAGAGGGAGCATTACTCTGTTTCCAACCCGTGCTGTACCTGCCCTGGGAGTGTTTGATGGGACAGTGTAGAGGGAGCATTACTCTGTTTCCAACCCGTGCTGTACCTGCCCTGGGAGTGTTTGATGGGGCAGTGTAGAGGGAGCTTTACTCTGTATCTAACCCGTGCTGTACCTGCCCTGGGAGTGTTTGATGGGACAGTGTAGAGGGAGCATTACTCTGTTTCCAACCCGTGCTGTACCTGCCCTGGGAGTGTTTGATGGGTCAGTGTAGAGGGAGCTTTACTCCGTATCTAACCCTGTCCTGGAAGCGTTTTACACTGGGTGCCTCACCTTAAATTCACATTGAAAATCCCCTCAAGTCAACCAGATGAGAGTTCAATCATTTCTCAAACCCAGGAAGCTGCAAACTGTGCAGCGACTTTTCTAACCAAAGTCTTGTTGGGGTGGTGGAGGGTTTAATCAGGGGTAAGGGTCCATCTCCCTGGACACTGCACTGGCAACTCCCTGATCTTCAAGAGACCAGCACAGCAGAGACCAGCATATAGCAATGACCAGTTCCACATATTATAGTATGTACTGGCATTCAGTTAGGGCCAGAGGGTGACCACGCGAGGAGTCATTACGGTGATTGTGTTGTAGCTCACTTTAGAAATGCACTCACCTGGTCCTGACCTCGTCCTGCTCTCTTCTCCATCTCATATCTCCCATTCCCCTCTCTACAGCGCCCTGTGTCTCGTTCCTCATCTCTCCCAGTCTCTCCTCTCTCTCCCGGTCTCTCCTCTCTCTCCCGGTCTCTCCTCTCTCTCCCGGCCTCTCCTCTCTCTCCCGGTCTGCTCTCTCTCCCAGTCTTCTCTCTCTCCCGGTCTCTCTCCTCTCTCTCCCGGTCTCTCCTCTCTCTCCCAGTCTTCTCTCTCTCCCAGTCTGCTCTCTCTCCCAGTCTCTCCTCTCTCTCCCGGTCTCTCTGCTCTCTCTCCCAGTCTGCTCTCTCTCCCAGTCTGCTCTCTCTCCCGGTCTCTCCTCTCTCTCCCGGTCTCTCTCCTCTCTCTCTCCCGGTCTCTCCTCTCTCTCCCGGTCTCTCCTCTCTCTCCTCTCTCTCCCGGTCTCTCCTCTCTCTCCCGGTCTCCTCTCTCTCCCGGTCTGCTCTCTCTCCCGGTCTCTCCTCTCTCTCCTGGTCTGCTCTCTCTCCCGGTCTCTCCTCTCTCTCCCGGTCTTCTCTCTCTCCCGGTCTCTCCTCTCTCTCCCGGTCTCTCTCCTCTCTCTCCCGGTCTCTCCTCTCTCTCCCGGTCTGCTCTCTCTCCCGGTCTCTCTTCTCTCTCCCGGTCTCTCCTCTCTCTCCCAGTCTTCTCTCTCTCCCGGTCTCTCCTCTCTCTCCCGGTCTCTCCTCTCTCTCCCAGTCTTCTCTCTCTCCCAGTCTTCTCTCTCTCCCGGTCTCTCCTCTCTCTCCCGGTCTCTCTCCTCTCTCTCCCGGTCTCTCCTCTCTCTCCCGGTCTGCTCTCTCTCCCGGTCTCTCCTCTCTCTCCCGGTCTCTCCTCTCTCTCCCGGTCTCTCCTCTCTCTCCCGGTCTTCTCTCTCTCGCAGTCTTCTCTCTCTCCCGGTCTCTCTCCTCTCTCTCCCGGTCTCTCCTCTCTCTCCCGGTCTCTCCTCTCTCTCCCGGTCTCTCCTCTCTCTCCCGGTCTGCTCTCTCTCCCGGTCTGCTCTCTCTCGCAGTCTTCTCTCTCTCCCGGTCTGCTCTCTCTCCTGGTCTCCTTGTGTCTCATTCTCCACCTCTCCTGGTCTCCTGCTCCTCTCCCTCTCTCCAGTTCCTGGTTCCATGTCTCAGGCAATGAGTTATCCATGTGTGCAGCAAACACTTTTTGAAGTGCTAGATTCAGAGAGTTTCCGTGCTGTTCATTACTTCAAGCGTTCAGAGGGTTAACCTCCGATTGTTGAAATATATTTTTCTATTTATCTTATTGAAATGTACCTGTTGCAAATTGTCTGCATTTTCCGTTCTGGCTGGATCTGGTTTCATAGCAGCTTAGGAACAGGAGGAGGCCATTCAGCCCTTCAAAACCAAATCCTGCCCCATGAACGGAGAGGCAGGTAGATTGTTGCCTGCAGCGGGTTTTTGTGCTGATCAAACAGAATCTATTTTGTATTATACGTGTATTTGTGTTACTAAATAATAATAAAATATACTGCTGAGCAGCTTCAATTCATAAAACCAGTTGCAAACTCAGCCCAGGGAACTACAGGAAGGATGTGATCGCTTTGGAGAGGGTGCAGAGGAGATTCACCAGGATGTTACCAGGGCTGGAGTGCTTCAGCTATGAAGAGAGACTGGGAAGATTGGGTTTGTTTTCCTTGGAGCAGAGGAGGCTGAGGGGGGACATGATTGAGGTGTACAAAATTATGAGGGGCACAGATAGGATGGATACTAAGGAGCTTTTTCCCTTCGTTGAGGGTTCTATAACAAGGGGACATAGATTCAAGGTAAAAGGCGGGAGGTTTAGAGGGGATTTGAGAAAGAACTTTTTCACCCAGAGGGTGGTTGGAGTCTGGAACTCACTGTCTGAAAGGGTTGTGGAGGCAGGAACCCTCACAACATTCAAGAAGCATTTGGATGAGCACTTGAAATGCCATAGCATACAAGGCTACGGACCAAATGCTGGAATATGGGATTAGAGTAGACAGGGCTGATGGCCGGCGCGGACACGATGGGCCGAAGGGCCTCTATCCGTGCTGTATAACTCTATGACTCTATGACCGCACCAGGAGCCCGAGAATGACGGATCGCAGGGAAAGCAGTCACTTCGAGACCGATCCAGACTAGAACAAAACTTACACTGATCAGATCCAGTGGCTTTTTTGCCAATGGTGCCCCCACCCCCACCCGACGGTGCAGAATACCCCCCCAAAAAGGTGCAGATTCTTCCCCCCCCCGAAGGTATAGATTCCCCCCCCCCCGAAGGTGCAGATTCCTCCCCCCGAAGGTATGGATTCCCCCCCCCCCGAAGGTGCAGATTCCCCCCCCGAAGGTGCAGATCCCCCCCCGAAGGTATAGATTCCCCCCCCCGAAGGTGCAGATCCCCCCCCCACCGAAGGTGCATTCTCCCCCCGCCGAAGGTATAGATTCCCCCCCCCTGAAGGTATAGATTCCCCCCCCGAAGGTACAGATTCCCCCCCCCCGAAGGTACAGATTCCCCCCCCCCGAAGGTATAGATTCCCCCCCCCCCGAAGGTATAGATTCCCCCCCCCCCGAAGGTATAGATTCCCCCCCCCGAAGGTATAGATTCCCCCCCCGAAGGTACAGATTCCCCCCCTGAAGGTACAGATTCCCCCCCCCCCCGAAGGTATAGATTCCCCCCCCCACGAAGGTATAGATTCCCCCCCCCGAAGGTATAGATTCCCCCCCCGAAGGTACAGATTCCCCCCCCCCGAAGGTATAGATTCCCCCCCCCGAAGGTATAGATTCCCCCCCCCCCGAAGGTATAGATTCCCCCCCCTGAAGGTATAGATTCCCCCCCCGAAGGTACAGATTCCCCCCCCCTGAAGGTATAGATTCCCCCCCCGAAGGTACAGATTCCCCCCCCGAAGGTGCAGATTCCCCCCCCCGAAGGTATAGATTCCCCCCCCCGAAGGTACAGATTCCCCCCCCGAAGGTGCAGATTCCCCCCCCCGAAGGTGCAGATTCCCCCCCCCGAAGGTATAGATTCCCCCCCCCGAAGGTATAGATTCCCCCCCCGAAGGTATAGATTCCCCCCCCCCGAAGGTATAGATTCCCCCCCCCCGAAGGTATAGATTCCCCCCCCCGAAGGTATAGATTCCCCCCCCCGAAGGTATAGATTCCCCCCCCCGAAGGTATAGATTCCCCCCCCGAAGGTATAGATTCCCCCCCCCGAAGGTATAGATTCCCCCCCCCGAAGGTGCATTCTCCCCCCCCCCGAAGGTGCAGACTCCTGGTTGGTACTGGGATTGGTTCCAGGTTGACGGGCACCTACAATAATTCCCCTCGGAGGCCATTTTCAGCTGTAAGTCTAGACAATGAGAACCTGAAAATCACCAGGCCGCAATCCCGCTGGTTTACCCCACCAGCCCCACCCTGCCGGAATCTCTGTTGCCTGGCAACCATCCAGGAGTGGGGCAAGGTGGAAATCCCTGGCCTGGACCCTTCAATGGTGCTCACTTGTGTCCTTCTGGATGCTTGTATGCCTTGTCTCACTGGGTTTACCAGCCTCCCGACACACCTGGTACCACTGAGGCTGAGGAAGAGGGAACTCGCAGCGGAGGAAGCTCGCAGCCCCCTTGGGTCGGGGGCCTCGGAGGCTCTGCCCCCTCACACAGCCGACTGGGACCTCCCAGTGTACGTCAGCACCTGGTGTACCTGAGTTCGGCCTGTGTTGGGGCCGATCTGCCCGAACCGAGCTGGAGTTACGGCCGGGGATCGGCAGGAAAATCTCCAGTAAATTCGGCCCCCGTGTCTCAGGAGTTGCTTGGCCATGGTGGGCATCACAGCCCAGACTGCTCCGATGTGAACATGCATGCACTTTCCAGGAGGGGTCACTGGACAGCTGGAGCCCTGGGTGATAGTTCCTGTCCCTAGTCCCAGGGTATTGAGGATAATTGTAGCCCCCACCCCCCCACTGCTGCCCTTGCCCGGGTCAGAAAACTCAGCCCAGACCGGGGAAAAGATTGAAACTGAAGCCTCTTTACAATGTCCTCTTTAAATTTGTCTTCATTTCTTATTAACTCATCAACAGCAGTGAGCTCAGAACAGCAAGTGTCAAACAATCACCAACTTCACACAATTCAACCTGTATCCTGTTAAACTCTTACACAATCTCCAAGCTCAGTAATCACCAGGAATTATCAATTGGACTCGCGGAATAAGACTGTACTGAGATAGGTAACGGTGAGAATGTAGGCGCAGTGCAGCGGGTTCAGTGAGCGGAACGGAAGGGCAGAGGTTGAACAGGATGCAAAATATCACAGATGTTCGAAATCTGAAACAGGAACCGAAAACACATGGAAGACATTCAGCAGGTCAGGACGATCTGGAGCGATCAGAGAAATGTGGACACAATATCAAAAGAGGAATACTGGCTGGGAGAATAGTGATCCTGAAAAGAAACTCAACACCTACTGATAGTCACAGTGAAGGCCCCAGCGAGTTTCTGGCTGGAATATGGGGCCCCGGTGCAGGTTAATAGCTGTACTGGGTTGGGATCACATTGATAATGAAGTGATCCAAACTGCAACACCCTGAGTCTGCTGTAGGGATACCTGGGAACAGCCACTACTGGGGACAAAAAAAAAGAAAAAGTTATGCTAAACCGTTATAAATCACTGGTTAGGCCTCAGCTGGAGTATTGTGTCCAATTCTGGGCATCGCATCATAGGAAGGATGTGAAGTCCTTAGAGAGGGTGCAGAGGAGATTTACCAGAATGGTGCCAGGGATGAGGGACTTAAGTTATGTGGAGAGACTGGAGAAACTGGGGTGGTTCTCCTTAGAACAGAGAAGGTTAAAGGGAGATTTAATAGAGGTGTGTTTGTTCAAAATCACTGATCTGGAATGCGCTGCCTGAAAGGGCGGTGGAAGCAGATTCAATAATAACTTTCAAAAGGGATTTGGATAAATACTTGAAAAAGAAAAAATTTTCAGGGCAATGGGGAAAGAGCGGGGGGAATGGGACTAATTGGATAGCTCTTTCAAAGAGCTGGCACAGGCACGATGGGCCGAATGGCCTCCTTCTGTTCTGTAAAATTCTATGATTCTATGACATAGACACCAATTCTAGGATAAAACACTGCAATGTTTAATCGTTCTAAAGACTCTCAGTTTTGGGAGCATGGGTAGAGAAACAATCCCTGTCTGTTTTCAAAAATGATATTTTGCACAATGAATCTTGTATGTTTACAGAATACCACAGGATAAAAAGGCCAAGTATTTGTGTTCTAGGTGTGAGGTAATGTTCTGGTGACTGCCAAAGGGTTAATAACCGTTCGGGGATGGAAGAAGAGTAATTACGTAGAAAAATATTCTGTTGAGGGAGACAAATTTCTATCCTGCCCCAGTCAGGATGCAGTGACTAAGCACGAACATGGACGTTTGCTATTTTCAAACACAGGCAGGAAGTTATTTAGATAAAAAAATACAAGGGGATTCGCTGAATATTTCTGGCCTGTAAATCTATTAGCTACTGTACACAAACAGCAGGCATGCAGCCAAAATAAATCTTTCAGAAATCAAAGGCTGCTAATTCAGGAGCCAGACTGAGTGGACTTTTTTTTAAAACTCAGTGAGCTGCGATTGAATTTTTCCCCTTTTCTCAGGTCTCCCTGAACAAGAGCCATCTTTCCCAACCAGACAGCACGGCCCCAGGCAGCACATCCCAGGCCTCTGCTCCACAATCCTAGTAAATTAAATAAAACATTTTAAAAAAAAACAGGGAATGCTGGAAACATGGAGCCAGTCCATTAACATCGGGAAGGGAACGAGGCAGGTTAAAGGCCGGGTGGAGGCCCCATTAACCTGTACTTTGTTCTCCTTCAGACGCTAATGGTCGCTGTACGCTTCCAGTACTCCAGTTTCTATTTCAGACTTCCAACATTGGCGGGTTTCTTTTCTCTTTATCGTCAAGGTTATTCCAAAGTTAGATTAAACCAGGGGGTCGAGGGAACAGTCAATACGGATCCTAGGTCATTTTTACATCAGACCCTTGATATCAATCAACTCAAGGTGACTGCTACTGATAAAATACATCACAGTAACTGATTGAAGAAGGTGGTGTGATGGGAACAGCTGGCATCTGTCCTGTTGCTCACAATCTGAGCTAAATAGGCAGAGGATCTGTGCTCAGAGGTTGTAGTCACAGGCTTCAGGTTTACCCTGGGAGATCAGCTCCTGGAAGCCCCTCAAGGTCTTGGTGTCATTGACAGTTGCCTTGACGGCAGGATCTTGCTGCATGGCCTGGATCCAGCTCCTGAGGGCTGGGGTGTGGTCCAAGTACCTGCTCAAACAGGAGGGGAGAATCATTAACCAGTTAATCATTTATATCCCTTATTTGCTAGTTTGTTTGAATTTTGTGGTCCTGGAGCTTTGGAAAAGGCTGTTCTTAGAACACTGAGCTCCATCATTATATGTGACCTGAGATATCTGGGAAATACTGGGACAGGGATTGAAACTTTCTGTGTCCCCTGAGACTCCATGGTACCCACCGATCAAGACAGATGCATGAGCAGGACTGGTGTACATGTTTAAACTCATTCTCGACTATTTTTAAGGATGAAGCTACCTCCTTTTACAAATATGTGTTTTTATGCTCTTCCTACTTCTAGGATTCTTCCCAGTGTGTAGTTGGGCGACCAGCTCCCTGACCCTTGACCCCGCCAATGCTGGGTGACCTGCTCCTGACCCCTGCCAATACTGGTGACCTGCTCCTGACCCACCAATACTGGTTGACCTGCTCCCTGACCCCTGACCCCAGCCAGTGCTGGCAGACCAGCTGACATTCTTTTCCTCCCACTTGACCTCCGATCAATGACTCCCGACTGCGCGAGAGG
Source organism: Heptranchias perlo (assembly GCF_035084215.1). Classification (NCBI taxonomy): domain Eukaryota; kingdom Metazoa; phylum Chordata; class Chondrichthyes; order Hexanchiformes; family Hexanchidae; genus Heptranchias; species Heptranchias perlo. The sequence continues at coordinate 2,138,628 of NC_090345.1, read as the reverse complement.
GAAATCACAGAAGCAAACCCAGGACCCAGTTACCCTGAGGACTAACATGTCTTCTTGTACAGATCTTGCTAATACAGAGCTTGTGTCTGAAAGTGAGTCAAAGAGGCAGGAACGGAGGAGACAACAGCAGGGATAAAGAACAGGCCTGCACATGATCCATTCTTGTGGGAAAAAGGTCAATGATAAGGTGAATGAGATGTTGGATCGCCCTGTGCTGCTCATTCCTGGAGTGGATTAAACTTCATTTAATTTTTTTTAAACATTAAGTTTAAAGTTCAGTGAGGTTAGTGCTGAGAAATAGAACACTTTCCATTTCAGACACCTAATTTTGACATCAAACACTCCCAGGGCAGGTACAGGGTTAGATACAGAGTAAAGCTCCCTCTACACTGTCCCATCAAACACTCCCAGGGCAGGTACAGGGTTAGATACAGAGTAAAGCTCCCTCTACACTGTCCCATCAAACACTCCCAGGGCAGGTACAGCACGGGTTAGATACAGAGTAAAGCTCCCTCTACACTGTCCCATCAAACACTCCCAGGGCAGGTACAGGGTTAGATACAGAGTAAAGCTCCCTCTACACTGTCCCATCAAACACTCCCAGGGCAGGTACAGCACGGGTTAGATACAGAGTAAAGCTCCCTCTATACTGTCCCATCAAACACTCCCAGGACAGGTACAGCACGGGTTAGATACAGAGTAAAGCTCCCTCTACACTGTCCCAGAAGAATGTTCAGCACTACACCATTTTTCCATTTCACACTGCAACCTCCAATGTCCTCCATGAACAAGAATGTCAAGTTATTGTCAAATTAAGGGCAGTTGGGCCCATACCCACTTGGAACTGGGTTGAGAATTTCCAAACTCATTTCACGTAGGACCCTCGCAATGAGGAGACAGAGGAAACTTTTACCCCATCAGCCTGGGTTAGATTTGGTCCATGTTGCAGTAATGAAAGTGTCTAACCCATTTGACTACCCATTCCCCTATTAAAATCATTTTAATCTTCCTTACTTACTTGTCCAACGAGAAGGACTCCAGGCGCTCGAACCAGGGCCACAGCAGGTAGTCGATCATAGTCACTGAGTCAGCAGTGAAGAACCGAAACTTCTGCCCAGCCAAATGCTGCAATAAAACAGAAGTCAGGACATGGCAGGTAACAGTGCTACTACAGGACTACACGCACAAGGAGCATTGGAGTGGAACAAGGCCGTTGAGTCCTTCCACCACTGCTTCTGGGAGACCACATACAGCCTTCGCTGCCAGAATACCTCATGCTTTAACCCTGCAGGGGGTGAGGCATTACAGGGAAATCATCGAACTGATAATGGAGCAAGACTCCAGGGTGTCAGGCTACCATTCCAACCTCCAGTACTGAGCCCTCACCACCCGCATACCACAGGAAACAGGAAAACACGTCATGAGAAAAGGGTGTCAAGCTAGCTCCTATCGCAGACCTTGTCCGCAGTAGCCCATCATGGACTCTCTCCACCCATTCAGTTCCCTGAGGAAAAGTTCCTGATTCCCAATGACAGACAAGAAAAACTCCCAACTATTCATCCATTCTCACATCTCCACTGTTCAACCCTGGCCTACTGCCCTCTGCAGATATATTGATGATCTAGTTCTGTAATAATGCTTAGATTCTTCAATTCCATTCTTAATTGCATGTCAGCTTGGCTCAGTTGGGAGCTCTCTCTGTCATAAGACTGTGGGTTCAAGCCCTGCTCCAGAGACTTGAGCACATAATCTAGACTGACACTGCAGTGCAGTACTGAGGGACAGTTGCACTGTCGGGAGGTGCCATCTTTTGGATGAGTCACCAAAGTGAGGTTCGATCGACCATTTCTGGTGGTTTAGATGGATTTCCAAAGAGCCCATGGCACTATTCGAAGAAGAGCAGTAGTTCTCCCAGTTCCCTGATCAACATTCCTCAACCAACACCACCAAAAAATGAGTCTAATTTTCATTCATTTCTTCTGCTGTTTGGAGGATCCTGCTCGGCACGAACTGAATGCCACATTTGCCTACCTGAGAACAGTGATTACACTCTAAAAGTAATTCATCAGTTGTGAAGTGCTATGGGATGAAGGACATGATGGAATCATAGAATCTTACAGCACAGAAGGAGGCCATTCAGCCCATCGTGTCTGTGCTGGCTATTTGAAAGAGCTATCCAATTAGTCCAACTACCCTGCTCTTTCCCCATAAGCCCTGCAAATTTCTCCTTTTCAAGTGAATATTCAATTCCCTTTTGAAAGCTATTATTGAATCTGCATCCACCATGCCTTCAGGCAGTGCGTTCCAGATCGTAACAAAACCCTACGTAAAAAAAAAATTCTCATTTTCCCCCATGGATTTTTTGCCAATTACCTTAAATCTGTGTCTTTTGGTTACCGACCCTCCCGCCACTGGAAACAGTTACTCCAACAATAAGAATGGAAAATAAGGAAATGGCAGAGTAATTGAACAGGTATTTTGTATCTGTCTTCACAGTAGAAGACACTAATAACATACCAATAATAGTAGAAAAACAAGGGGCAAAGGGGAGGGAGGAACGAAAAACAATCACTATCACTAGAGAAAAAGTACTAGGTAAACTAATGGGTCTAAAGGCTGACAAGTCCCCTGGACCTGATGGCTTGCATCCGAGGGTCTTAAAGGAAGTGGCTACAGAGATAGTGGATGCATTGGTTGTAATCTTCCAGAAATCACGAGATTCTGGAAAGGTCCCAGCGGATTGGAAAACCGCAAACGTAACACCCCTATTCAAGAAGGGAGTGAGACAGAAAGCAGGTAACTATAGACCAGTTAGCCAACATCTGACATTGGGAAAATGCTAGAATCCATTATTAAGGAAATAGTAGCAGGACATTTGGAGACTCATAATACAATCAAGGAGAGTCAACATGGTTTTATGAAGGGGAAATCGTGTCTGACAAATTTATTAGAGTTCTTTGAGGAAGTAACGAGCAGGGTGGATGAAGAGGAACCAATGGATGCAGTATATTTGGATTTCCAAAAGGCATTCGATAAGGTGCCACATAAAAGATTACTGCACAAGATAAGAGCTCATGGTGTTGGGGGTAATATACTGGCATGGATAGAGGATTGGATAACTAACAGAAAACAGAGTCGGGATAAAAGGGTCATTTTCAAAATGGCAATCTGTAACTAGTGGGGTGCCGCAGGGCTCAGTGCTGGGGCCTCAACTATTTACAATATATATCAATGACTTGGATGAAGGAACAGAGTGTCTTGTGGCCAAATTTGCTGATGATACAAAGAGGTGGAAAAGCAAGTTGCGATGAGGACACAAAGTGTCTGCAAGGGGATATTGACAGGTTAAGCGAATGGGCAAAAATTTGGCAGATGGAATATAATGTGGGAAAATGTGAAGTCATCCACTTTGGGAGGAAAAATAAAAAAGCAAAATATTATTTGAATGGAGAAATACTACAAAATGCTGTGGTACAGAGGGATCTGGGTGTCCTCGTACATGAAACACAAAAAGTCAACATACAGGTGCAGCAGGTAATCCAGGGGGATGGAGTATAAAAGCAGGGAAGTCATACTACAACTGTACAGGGTGCTGATGAGACCACACCTGGAGTACTGCGTACAGTTCTGGTGCCCTTATTTAAGGAAGTACATACTTGCATTGGAGGCAGTTCAGAGAAGGTTCACCAGGTTGATTCCGGGTATGGAAGGGTTGTCTTATGAGGAAAGATTGAACAGGTTGGGTCTGTACTCATTGGAGTTTAGAAGAATGAGAGGAGATCTTATTGAAACATACAAGATTCTGAGGGGACTCGATAGGGTAGATGCTGAGAGGATGTTACCCCTCATGGGGGAATCTAAAACTAGGGGACATAGTCTCAGAATAAGGGGTCGCCCGTTTAAGTCAGAAATGAGGAGGAATTTCTTCTCCCAGAGGGTCGTGAATCTTTGGAATTCTTTACCCCAAAAAGCTGTGGAGGCTGAGTCATTGAATACATTCAAGGCTGAGTTAGACAAATTTTTGATCAGCGAGGGAGTCAAAGGATATGGGGAAAGGGCGGGAAAGTGGAGTTGAGGTAAAAATCAGATCAGCCATGATCTCATTAAATGGCAGAGCAGGCTCGAGGGGCCGAATGGCCTACTCCTGCTCCTATCTCTTATGGTCTTATGGTCTCCCTATTTTATCAAAACCCCTCATAATTTTGAACACCTCTATTAATTCTCCCCTTAACTTTCTCTGTTCTAAGGAGAACAATTCCAGCTTCTCCAGTCTCTCCACATAACTGAAGTCCCTCATCCTTGGTACAATCCTGGTAAATCTACTCTACACCCTCTCTAAGGCCTTGACATCCTTCCTAAGGTGCGGTGCCCAAAATTGGACGCAATACCCTAGCTGGGGCCTAACCAGTGATTTATAAAGATTTACCATGACCTCCTTGCTTTAGTACTCTATGCCTCTATTAATAAAGCCCAGGATCCCGTGTGCTTTTTTAACAACTTGTTCTGCCACCTTCAAAGATAAAGTGCTATATAAATGCATGATCTTTAATCATAAGCAATTAATTAACACAGTTTTGACATCTTGTTGAAAGTCCATTCCATATCTAGTACTCTCTAGATATGAGCCAGGGAAAGTGTGTGGGCCTCACACATTGTGCATCTGTAGCATTTTCCAGTTCTGACGAAGGGTCATCGACCTGAAATTTTAACCCTACCTTCCTCTCACTCTCTCCACAGTGGCTGCCTGACCGGCTGAGTGTTTCCAGCATTTCCTGTTTTAATTTGTAACCAGGAAGCCTCTCGCTCAAGCACATCACTTCCGGTTGCCTTGGCCTCCGTGGGTTTAAGCAGCTTCGCTGGGAGCTGCCTGGTCTTTGCCCCAAGAGGCAGCCCCACCCCTTGCTCTGGTTCCACATGGTCCTCCCTGGGCCTCCAGTTTAAATTCTGATAGAGGTCTCATCAAAGAAACACGGGGGAGGTGGGGTGGGGGGGGGTCAATACAATTTACAGAGGGGCACAGCATTTGGGTCCACTTTACCAATCCGTGTCACTATCAGAGATTATTGGTGGGCCGTGACAACGTGGTAGTCACAGGGTTACGAACCAAATGGAAATAGCAGTCGTGCAACAGCCAGGAGTTACGACACTCCACAATCCCATTCCGATGCCTGGACATCGTGTGCTCTAACCCAGTGGGACGCTCAATCTGCTGGAGACAGGAGGCCATTCTTATCTCTGTCCTGCCCGCCACCAATCCCAGCTCAGACTCTGCCTTGCTTTAATAATTCCCGATGATACCCTCTCTGATAATCTGGAAGGGGCTGAATGGCCTTTCATGCTCCAAGTGTCAGCCTTGACTCTTGCCTCTGAGTCAGAGGTTGTGGGTTCAAGCCCCACTCCAGAGACTTGAGCACATAATCCAGGCCAACACTCCCAGTGCAGTACTGAGGGAGTGTTGCATTGTTGGAGGTGCCGTCTTTCAGTTGAGACATTAAACCGAGGTCCTGACTGCCCTAAAGATCCCACGGCACTATTTTGAAGAAGAGCAGGGGAGTTCTCCCGTTTCCTAGCCAAAAATTTATCCCTCAACCAACATCGATAAAACGGATTTCTGGTCATTATCTCATTGCTGGTCGTGGGAGCTTGCTGTGAACAAACTTGGCTGCCGCGTTTCCTACATTACAACAGTGACTACACTTCTAAAAGTACTTCATTGGCTGTAAAGCGCTTTGAAAGGCGCTATATAAATCCAAGTCTGTCTTTCTTTCTTTCATCCATTCTTAGAATAAGGCATCTTCCTTCCTTCTCTCTCTGCTGCTTACATTCTCTATGCCACACTGCATAGCTTCCTGTGTCAGGCCATTTCCCAAGTGATGAAATCGGATTGCACTGCAGCTTTGAGCTTCTCCAGCTGTTGGAGATTACCAAGCTCCATACGGCAAGTGCAAGCCTTTCACCCCAGGGAGGCCACACTGCCACTGTTCCAACTAAGGAACAAGTTAACTCCTCAGAAATGTTCAAAAGTGTCGTTGTTTGAATGCGAGACGCCTTCTATTCTTCCTCACCCAGTTCCTCAGCCTACAGGTATTACATCAGGGAGAAATGTCATGGTTTTAGCTTCTTTAGACTTTTGGGTCACCTTTGGGAGATGACCTGACTTGGACAGAGTTAATGATTGTGAAGTTCCCTGTGGCTTGTTGGGAGGACCATGCTTGCAGGTCATATTAAGGACATATTAAGGAAATGGTAACAGGGCACTTAGAAAATCATGATTAGGCAGAGTCAACACGGTTTTATGAAAGGGAAATCGTGTTTGACAAATCTATCAGAGTTTTTTGAGGGTGTAACTAGCAGAGTAGATAAAGGGGAACCAGCGAATGTAGTATATTTGGATTTTCAAAAGGCATTCGATAAGGTGACACGTAAAAGATTGTTACACAAGATAAGGGTTCATGGGGTTGGGGGTAATATATTAGCATGGATAGAGGATTGGTTAACGGACAGAAAACAGAGAGTAGGGATAAACGGGTCATTCTCAGGTTGACAGGCTGTAACTAGTGGGATGCCGCAAGGATCAGTGCTTGGGCCTCAACTATTTACAATCTATATTAATGACTTAGATGAAGGGACCGAGTGTAATGTATCCAAGTTTGCTGATGATACTAAGCTAGGTGGGAAAGTAAACTGTGAGGAGGACACAAAGAGTCTGCAAAGAGATATAGACAGGTTAAGTGAGCAGGCAAGAAGGTGGCAGAGGGAGTATAATATGGGGAAATGTGAGGTTATTCACTTTGGTAGGAAGAATAGAAAAACAGAATATTTTTTAAATGATGAGAAACTATTAAATGTTGATGTTCAGAGACTTGGGTGTCCAGGTACGAGAAACACAAAAAGTCAGTACGCAGGTACAGCAGGCAATTTGGAAAGCAAATGACATGTTGCCTTTATTGTAAGGGGGTTGGAGTACAAGAGTAAGGAAGTTTTACTACAATTGTACAGGGCTTTAGTGAGACCTCACCTGGAGTACTGTGTACAGTTTTGGTCTCCTCATCTAAGGAAGGATATAATTGCCTTAGAGGCGGTGCAACAAATTCATTAGATTGATTCCTGGGATGAGAGGGTTGTCCTATGAGGAGAGATTGTGTAGAATGGGCCTATAACTCTCTGGAGTTTAGAAGAATGAGAGGTGATCTCATTGAAACATATAAGATTATGAGGGGGCTTGACAAGGTCGATGCTGAGAGCAAGAGGGTCTAGAACTAGGGGGCAGTCGCAGGATAAGGGTCGACCATTCAAGATAGAGGTGAGGAGGAATTTCTTCACGCAGAGGGTTGTGAATCTTTGGAATTCTCTACCCCAGAGGGCTATGGATAGTCAGTGAATATATTCAAGGCTGAGATGGATAGATTTTTGGACTCTAGGGGAATCAAGGGATATGGGGATCGGGCGGGAAAGTGGAGTTGAGGTCGAAGATCAGCCATGGTCTGATTGATTGACAGAGCAGGCTCGAGTGGCCGCATGGCCTACTCCTGCTCCTATTTCTTATGTTCTTACATGACCTCTACCTGTCAGCTGTGGCTCAGTGGGGAGCACTCTTACCTCTGTGTCAGAAGGTTGTGGGGTCAAGTCCCAGTTCACGAGACTTGAGTACAAAATCCAAGCTGACACTCCTTGTGCTGCACTGAGGGAGTGCTGCACTGTCGGAGGTGCCGTCTTTTGAATGAGACGTTAAACCGAGGCCCCGTCTGCCCTCTCAGGTGATAAAAAAATTCCATGGCATTATTTGTAGAAGAGCAGCGAATACCTCCCTGCTGCCCTGGCCAATATTTATCTCTCACCCAAAACCAAAAACAGCTTATCTGGTCATTTATCTCATTGCTGTTTGTGGGATCTTGCTGTGTAGATTGGCCTTTCCTACCTTACAACAGTGACTACACTTCAAAAGTACTTGATTGGCTGTAAAGCGCTTTGGGACGTCCTGAGGTTGTGAAAGGCGCTATAGAAATGCAAGTTCTTTCTTTCTTCTCATTTATATTTATATTCCACATATCCCCACATTATCACAATCCAATGTTTGCTCTGTTTCTGCTCCCCAGCCCCCACACCCTGTACAGTGTTACAGGATTCCCTCTTTACCTTTTCAAAGTGGCTGAGCTGGGCCTGGAATTCCTCCTCCATTTTAGATGTATCCTCGGATTTTCTCCTTGCCATTGCAATCTTGTAGGTGGAACCTGTCAGCTGGTCACAGAATGGGTGGAGACATTAACAACCAGTGCTGGAGCACTGTACCCCCCACTGCATGTGGTCATTTAGTGCTGAAGGTAACACATAGCATCATGGTTCAGTATATTGTCCACACATACTCCCTCGCAAGCACCGATTTAAAGATTAATGTGTGGAGCAGGCAGTGTCTGACTGTAAAAGCTGCTCATTCAGTCATTAACTGGAAAGGTCAAGGTGTTATTGGTGCTCAGTGGGTCGCACTCTCACCTCTGAGTCAGAAGGTCGTGGGTTCAAGCCCAATTCCAGAGACTTGAGCACAAAATCCGGGCTGACACTCCCAATGCAGTACTGAGGGAGTGCTGCACTGTCAGAGGGACAGTACTGAGGGAGTGCTGCACTGTCAGAGGCACAGTACTGAGGGAGTGCTGCACTGTCAGAGGGACAGTACTGAGGGAGAGCTGCACTTTTGGAGGGTCAGTACTGAGGGAGTGCTGCACTTTTGGAGGGGCAGTACTGAGGGAGTGCTGCACTGTCGGAGGGGAAGTACTGAGGGAGAGCTGCACTTTTGGAGGGGCAGTACTGAGGGAGGGCTGCACTGTTGGAGGGGCAGTACTGAGGGAGTGCTGCACTGTTGGAGAGGCAGTACTGAGAGAGTGCTGCACTGTAGGAGGGTCAGTACTGAGGGAGCGCTGCACTATTGGAGGAGCAGTACTGAGGGAGCGCTGCACTGTCGGAGGGTCAGTACTGAGGGAGTGCTGCACTGTTGGAGGGGCAGTACTGAGGGAGCGCTGCACTGTCGGAGGGTCAGTACTGAGGGAGCGCTGCACTGTCGGAGGAGCAGTACTGAGGGAGCGCTGCACTGTTGGATGAAAGGTAAAACCCAGGCCCCGTCTGCCCTCTCAGGTGGATGTAAATGATCTGTGAATCACAGAGAACCCAGCATATAGCTACAGGCAGAAAAGTTCCCACTCCACCAGAGGGCAAGAGACAGATTCAGAAAGAGAGAGAGAGAGAGAGCCATATTGATTATGAAGAATAGATAAGTGATTCATTAATAAAAGCAGCTTCTCACCTGTGTTTGTCAGATCGAGAGAGCTGCTGTGTATTTCCAGCATTGTCTGTTTTTATTTCATTCTGTTTTCTGGTTGGGGGGAGCAGGGTTGGGGCAGTGCTGACCAGCAGAAGCATACAGCCAACCAGCTCGAACATCAGCACTGACCACAGGCCAGAGAAGTCCTGGCCCTCATGGACTGCTCTTGAGAATTATCAAAAAGGTGAAAATAAACAACCAGATCCATTTTAATCAAAAGTCTTGTTTCAGAAGACTGAGTAAATCAATTCAACTTGTGAGGCATTTGAAAGGCCGGTGAAAGCAGATTCAACAGTGACTTTCAAAAGAGAATTGGATAGATATTTGAAAAATTTGCAGGGCTATGGGGAAAGGGCAGGCGGAGTGGGACTAATTAAATTGTTCTTTCAAAGAGCTGGCGCAGGCATGAAGGGCCGAACAGCCTCCTTCTGTGCTGTAAGATTCTATGATTCTCGGGTCAATGGCCCCTTTACACTCGCTCTGATTCCATCAATGGTTGAATGGTCCGCCACACACAGTCCCTGCGGTACCTTATTGAAATGTTCCAACAACATCTTCTGCTTGGCCTTCTCGTAGGGATCTGTGGGCAGGAGCCGTCTAGCAGGGTACGCCTCATCCAAGAACTCGCACGTGATTGGAGACTCGTAGATCAGCTGATTCTGGCAGGTCTCCAATACTGGCACCAGACCAAAGGGATTCTTCTCAAAGAACCAGTCAGGCTTGTTCAACAGATTGATGTTGACTATTTCATACCTTAAAGAGAATGGATTTGGAGTTGAAGTCCCAATACCATCAAAAAATGAAATGATGGACACAACTGGATTGTGAAACTGGAGAGAGAACACATCATGAAAACATTCAACCTAAGCAAGACCCCTTTAAACAGGCAAAACCATGAACAACCCTCACTGTACACACTTTGGGGTTTGGGGACTGTGGTTGGGTCTTTTCTGTTGTAGATGCTCATTGCTTGGCACTTATGTCATGCAAATGTTACCGACCACTTATCAGCCCAAAGCTGGTATGGGCTGCTTCATTATTGGAGGAGCTGTGAATGGAGCGAAACACTGTAGAATCATCAAAGAACAGCCCCACTTTTAACCTTACGATGGAGAAGCTGAAAATGTTTAGACTGGGGGCACTGTTTCTCACTATAATGGTCAGGTAACTCCATGAGTTCACTGGGTTCTAGGCTCTGCTAGACCAACATCCAGGCTTGGGCTGATAAGTGGCAAGTAACATTCATGCCAGAGAAGTGCCAGGCAATGACCATCTCCAACAAGAGAGAGTCTAATCACCTCCCCTTGACATTCAACGGCATTACCATCGCCGAATCCTCCACCATCAACATCCTGGGGGGTCACCATTGACCAGAAACTTAACTGGACCAGCCACATAAATACTGTGGCTACAAGAGCAGGTCAGAGGCTGGGTATTCTGCAGTGAGTGACTCACCTCCTGACTCCCCAAAGACTTTCCACCATCTACAAGGGACAAGTCAGGAATGTGATGGAATACTCTCCACTTGCCTGGATGAGTGCAGTTCCAACAACACTCAAGAAGCTCGACACCATCCAGGACAAAGCAGCCCGCTTGATTGGCACTCCATCCACCACCCTAAACATTCACTCCCTTCACCACCGGCGCACTGTGACTGCAGTGTGTACCATCCACAGGATGCACTGCAGCAACTCGCCAAGGTTTCTTCGACAGCACCTCCCAAGCCCGAGACCGCTACCACCTAGAAGGGCAAAGGCAGCAGGTACATGGGAACAACACCACCTGCATGTTCCCCTCCAAGTCACACACCATCCCGACTTGGAAATATATCGCCATTCCTTCATCGTCGCTGGGTCAAAATCCTGGAACTCCCTTCCTAACAGCACTGTGGGAGAACCGTCACCACACGGACTGCAGCGGTTCAAGAAGGCGGCTCATCACCACCTTCTCAAGGGCAATTAGGGATTGGCAATAAATGCTTGCCAGCGATACCCACATCCCATGAACGAATAAAAAAAAACAGAGGACTTTAGAAAGTTGTGAATATCATAATATACTGACAAGGAAGGATTCCACATTAATTTCCCTCAATCCAGGCTCCCCTGATGAATACAGTGAGTGGCTGAGCCATGTTTGGGCAAGGTAGTGTAGTGGTTATGGTCCTGGACTAGTTCGGAGCACTCATTGCTGTCCAAGTATGACCTCCCATTAGGGTGCTGGTTTGCAGAGTTACCTGGAGCCCAGTCAAAAGAATTCCAGCCTTCAGTGACAGGCCCACCCATCTGGGTCCCATTACTGGGCCAGGTTGGTGGGTCAATCCAATGTGGCTGGAGAACTGCAGACTTGCCTGGCTCAGGACTCGGATTACCGTGTCTGCCAAGACTGAGGCAGATACCCCCAAATTACCACAGACACAGCTTGGATAATTGTCCGTCTTACTTGATTCCCTTGGCTTCCAAGACTAGGCGAGTACGTTGGGCAAAAGGGCAAAATCTCATGCTGTATATGCGAATCATTCCCGCTGGCACAGGGCCAGGGGCGTGGCTTCCTGCAAGGGAGAGGTAAATAATTATTAGTCATGAGAAAATGGACAAAGATGAGATTAAGTTTTAAACATCCAGGGTAAGTGCAACAAATGGTGTGAAAACAGGCAGAGCACTGGTGCATTTGACAACACTTGTGAACCCAGAGTCTGCACCTGCACAGACTCACAGAGAGTGCGACATACAGAGGGACAGGGAGAGGAAGAAGATAGACAGGCAAATATCAATAGAAAGTTACAAACACAGGTACTCTCACAATCTCTCCCCCTCTCACTCTCTCGCAGTCTCCTCTCTCCCCCTCTCGCAGTCTCTCCCCCTCTCACCCCCTCTCGCCCTCTCTCGCCCCCTCTTGCCCTCTCTCCCCCTCTCGCCCTCTCGCAGTCTCTCCCCCTCTCGCAGTCTCTCCCCCTCTCGCAGTCTCGCAGTCTCTCCCCCTCTCGCAGTCTCTCGCCCTCTCGCAGTCCCTCCCCCTCTCGCAGTCCCTCCCCCTCTCGCAGTCCCTCCCCCTCTCGCAGTCCCTCCCCCTCTCGCCCTCTCGCAGTCTCTCCCCCTCTCGCAGTCTCTCCCCCTCTCGCCCTCTCGCAGTCTCTCCCCCTCTCGCAGTCTCTCCCCCTCTCGCAGTCTCTCCCCCTCTCGCAGTCTCTCCCCCTCTCGCCCTCTCGCAGTCTCTCCCCCTCTCGCAGTCTCTCCCCCTCTCCCCCCCTCTCGCCCTCTCGCAGTCTCTCCCCCTCTCCCCCTCTCGCAGTCTCACAATCTCCTCTCTCGCTCTCTCCCAGTCTCTCCCTCTCTCGCTCTCTCCCAGTCTCTCGCTCTCTCCCAGTCTCTCGCTCTCTCGCTCTCTCCCAGTCTCTCGCTCTCTCGCTCTCTCCCAGTCTCTCCCTCTCTCGCTCTCTCCCAGTCTCTCCCTCTCTCGCTCTCTCCCAGTCTCTCGCTCTCTCCCAGTCTCTCCCCCTCTCAGTCTCCCCCCCTCACAGTCTCCTCTCTCACAGTCTCCTCTCGCTCCCTCGCAGTCTCCCCTCTCGCTCCCTCCTCTCTCGCTCCCTCACAGTCTCCCCTCTCACAGTCTCCCCTCTCGCTCCCTCGCAGTCTCCTCTCTCGCTCTCTCCTCTCTCGCACCCACATATTCAAACATACTCAAACCCACACACATATACACACACACACACACTCACTCAGATAGACGTGCCAATGGGCAGGGAGAAAAAGAGAGAATGGGGCAGAGAAAGAGACAGAGAGACAAACAGGGGAAGGGGGTGAGATAGAGAGACACACAGGAGATATTGACTCATGGGCAGAGACGGCCTGCCAGAGTCTCTCCCTCACTGACACTCAGGCAGCAGTTCACTCCATTACCTTTTGCCAGTGCTCTTGAAGACATGGTTCAGACTGGGATCAATTTGGACAACTTCAGAAACAGTTGACGGACAGAAGTCGACTGCAGACTAAGCCACACCCAGCGGCAATGACTATAAACATCCCAGCCAATGCAGAGTCCAGCCCCACGTTATGAGTCATGATCGAGATTAATGTCAAGTCAGAGTCGATGTCGCAATATTTACAACAGGAAATCTCCTGAAACTCTTGTCCAAACTAAAATAGGAAGCACAGTAAATCATTCTGAGGACTGAAGGAAGCTGTAAGGGGGATATTGATAATGTCAGTAAATGTGAGGTGGTACGGTTTAGTTAAAATATGTAATACCTATAATTTAAACATATAAATATACTTAATAAACTGACAGATTTTAATCTCATCTGGGCAACTGTACATATTGGAAATGATGAAGGGTTTTAATGAACCCGAACTAATCCTTAGAGCAGTTGGGTGATGTAGAAGAGCAGAGGGATTTGGGAATTCAGGTTCACAAGATATTAAAAGCAGCACCTGAAGTAGATAAGTCCATAAAATAGCTAATGCAATACGGGATTTTATAGCAAGAAACATAGGCCTAGAAATTGGTCCGTGTTGCGCCCGTTTTTCAGGTGCTAAGCAGACGACTAATTCCCCTAAGTCTCCCTCGTCCTCCAGCACCAAAGGCAGTCCTACTAGACCACCCGTGATAGCAGTCATACTCTCTGTGAGGCAGACAAAGACAGTACAATGCCACAAAAATCTTACTCCGGGTAGCCAAGGTGAACTTACAGGAATGATAAAACAGACCAAAAACCGTCCGACAGTTAACCAACGGCCTGAGATGATAAACCAGCAAGTAATGATCTCGCCCAATATCTATACACACACACCTAGCTGGGAGTCACCAAATTGTGATTAGGAGTGTGAGCCCTGACTGATTTCCACTCCGTGCCCTAGCCAGGGGTGCTGAGTTAGCACCGAGGGCACTTTTAACCCATTGAGCCACCAACTGGAATTAACCATTTACGCATTGAGTTGTTATCATCTGGAATGCACGATTGGTGGAAGCAGATTCAATAATAACTTTCAAAAGGGAACTGGATAAATACTTGAAGGGGAAAAAAATTGCAGGGCCATACAGGGAATATGGGGAAAGAGCATCGGAGAGCCGGTACAGGCACGATGGGCCGAATGGCCTCCTGCTGAGCTGTTTCATTCTATGATTCTATGCTGCACTATCGCTTTAACTATTGCTGGTGATGGGTCCTTCCTGCGGTTAGTGCCACATGATGCTGGGTGAGTTTAGCGCGTGGTGTTCGAAAATCAAGAACGGGTCTTGCAAGAAGCGCAGGACCCTAATTTAAAATAAATAATTCTGCCCTTTAAATAATCCCGACATGAGCTCATACCGCCAGCACATCCACCTTCCCCAATATGGTGGACAACGCCCTTCTGGACGGAAATGCCCGCGTTTCTCTCTCCGCATGTATTGCCCTCTCCCCTAATATTTATCTCTCCATCACTTCCCCAAATGTATCTATCTCTTTCCTCCACACATGTATCTCTATTTTCCCTATATATATATATATGTCTCTCGTCCCCCCACAGATAGAATTACTTAGAATTTTACAGCACAGAAACAGGCCATTCGGCCCAACTGGTCTGTGACGGTGTTTATGCTCCACATGAGCCCCCTCCCTCCCTTCTTCATCTCACCCTATCAGCATATCCTTCTATTCCTTTCTCCCTCATGTGTTTATCCAGCTTCCCCTTAAATACATCTATGCTATTCGCCTCAACTACTCCTTGTGATAGCGAGTTCCACATTCTCAGCACTCTACTGGTCACCCTCTGGATCCCTGGCCGATTTTGCCCTCTCCCTCTCACTAATCCGGGGTCAGCTGTAGCCCCGCTACTGCTGCCCAACGCTAAGACCAGCTAACGCACCACAGGTGGAGGATGGACCTCCCTGCCGTAGGGGCCAGAAACACACCAAGTGCTGCATTCACCTGCAGAGCTATCAGGAAGACAAGGGGACCTTTCTGTATAAAGGGGATCTTTACTTCAGAGATTTGAAAAAGCAAATCATTTGGTCCAAGAAAGAGAAAGGTGAAGAAAAATTCTGAATTTACCGCACACTAAAGGTCTAAGCGATTAGTCGATCAGATGGAAGTCTTATTCACAGCTTTGTGCCATAGACACACTGAGCAGTCACTGCATGTACTCCACATTTTAAAGGATTGGTGGGGTCTCCTCACTATAGATTAGGACGTTTGTAACTTGGCTATCTACAATATACAACTCTTGATTTAGGGCGAGAGGGGAGGGGAAAGGAAAGATGGAGGCAGCATAAGGTTGCTCCAAGTTAGTCACCGTCTAAAGTCTCCTCCGTTTCAGCAGCTGCTGCTGAAGCCGCTGAAGATCCTTCAGGACCTGTATATCTCCCTATATCTCTCTACCCTGATATATAACTATCCAGCTCTCACTCCATGGCCCCGATATTAGTGTGGGTAACCCGCCCAATAAAATCTGCCCGTTTCCCATGCGATCGCGGGTCAATTGGAGCCTCTTAACGTGGCTTCCAAGTTTGCTGTCCGAAAGCTGCGCAGCGGGCGGACTGCGCACCCGCATCACAGGCTGTCGGCTGGAGGAGCTCTATTTAAAGGGGCAGTCCTCCAATGGCTGCTCCTGGAGCAAAAACCCAAACAGCACAATGGAGCAGCCCAGGGGGAAGGCTGCTCCTATATTCAGTGATGCCTCACTCCAGATGCTAGTGGATGGGGTGAGGAGGAGGAGGGATGTCTTCTACCCGGTGGACGGGAGGAAGTGGCCTGCCTCTGCCACTAGGAAGGCCTGGCTCGAGGTGGTAGAGGCGGTCACCTGCAGCAGCATCATCTCCCGCACCTGGATCCAGTGCAGGAAACGCTTCAATGACCTAACCAGGTCAGTCAAAGTGAGTACACTTACTCATTCTCCTACATTCCGTCTTCCACATCACCGCCCCCACCCCACAACTCATTCTGCACTGCCAACACTACTCTATCACATCACTCCTCACACCCACTTAAGGCTCATCCTCAACTTACCTGCACTTACTCACCTCCCCAGTACTCATCCCACCACTACCACTCAACCCAAACCTCATACAATGCCATGGCTCTGTCTCATACTCACCCTCTGGTGCATCTCTTTCACGGTCAGCCTCACCCAAACCAACGCATTCAGCAGTTGGCCACGTCACCATCACTCATTCACGCATCTGTACTTTCTCTCCTTACAGGAGAAAAGAGCCCAGAAAGCACGGGAGAGGGCGAGGACCGGAGGGGGGGCCGCAACAGACCATCGTCCTCACAGACGCGGAGCAGGAGGCGCTGGAGCTGAGCCGCACCCTCGAATGTCTGTCCGTCGGGGACGCCGAGACTGGCACCCGACAAACGTCTGGTGTCAGAACTTTAACATTCAGCACACACAATGTGAATTGATGTTAACATGCCTTGCCATCTTCAGCACCTCAGTATGCTCTTCGCAATATGACACATCTGTGATCATGCTTAATATTGCCTTCTGTTCTCTTACAGGGCCTTCAGCGACCGCTATGAGGGAAGAGGGCGATTCTTCAGGGGATCTGCCGGCCTCTGAGGGGGCACCACGTCTCACCCGTTGCCCCCCTCTCAACCAGTACCCACAATGCTGCCTTCTCTCCAGTTGACCGAGTCTGCCCCTGCACAGGTGCAGGTGGAGCAGTCTTTGGACGGGCCCTCACAGGCACCAAAGCCAGTGGGCGTAGGCCCAAAGCATCTATTCGGTCAGGGCATGAACAAGAGCAACCTGCCACTTCCTCTGCTGCAGCCACAGGGGATGCACCACGTAGAAGTAGTCGGAAGCGAAAGGCGAAGTTTTGTGAGCACAAAGGGGATGCACAAGGGTGTTTGACGGTTGGTCATGTTTTTTTATTTATATTTGCTTTTTGTTAAACTCACATTAAATATTATTATTGTCACCACTACTGCCACGCCTTGGCCATTCTTGACTGGCTTCTGTAATCGGGCCCTTTCATGAGATTCACCATGAACGCCGACACTTGATGCCACCCATTGGGTCACTCTAAAGTGGGTGTACGTGTAGTTGCAGGACTGTTTTGTGCAGGGGTGGGGGGCTGGTGTGGGCGCTGCTCTATCCAGGTGGTGAGAGGACTGGACTCTTCAAACCGTCTGATGTTAGGAGAACCGGTCACATATCAGTGACTCCCTGGCCTCACGAGCAGCCAGGTGGGCCGCTGTTCTGCCCATGGGTTGCTCCTCCTCCTCCTCCTCCTCCTCCTGCTCTTCCTCCTCCTCCTCCTGCTCCTCCTCAGTGTGGGTGGCAGATGTGGATGGGGCCTCCTCAATCGGCACCCCTCTCTATTGTGCCATGTCGTGCAGGGCACAACACACGACTATAATGCATCCCACTCTGTCTGGTGCGAATTGAAGTATTCCCCCAGAATGATCAAGGCACCTGAAGCGCATCTTGAGCAGCCCTATAACATGCTCAATTGTAGACCTAGTAGCAATGTAGCTGTCGTTATATCGATGCTGTTGCTCGGTGATGGGGTTCCTCAGAGGTGTCACGGGCCACATGTGCAGGGGGTATTCCTGGTCCCCGAGGAGTCAGCCCTAACGAGTGTTCGGTGCGTGGAAGAGAAGCGGGATGTTGGATTCCTGAAGGATCATAGAATCATAGAATCATAGAATCATAGAAGTTTACAACATGGAAACAGGCCCTTCGGCCCAACATGTCCATGTCGCCCAGTTTATACCACTCAGCTAGTCCCAATTGCCTGCACTTGGCCCATATCCCTCTATACCCATCTTACCCATGTAACTGTCCAAATACTTTTTAAAAGACAAAATTGTACCCGCCTCTACTACTGCCTCTGGAGGAAGGAATCGTGGCAGTTGCCAGGGTATCTGGTGCACACGTGAAGGAATATTTTGCGGTGGTCACAACCGAGCTGAGTGTTGATGGAGTGATAGCCCTTCCTGTTGAAGAACAGTCCTGGCTCGTGTGGAGGTGCTCGGATGGCGAAATGGGTGCAATCGATTACACCCTGCACCCGTGGGAAGCCAGCCACAGTGTGGAATCCCACTGCCCTCTCCGTCTGGCTGAGGTCATCCATGGGGAAGTTGTGTGCAGACGACTGAGAGAACCCAGCGATGACCCCGGTGGCACCCTGGAATGATCCGAAGGTGAAGAAGTTGAGGGCAGTGGTGACTTTGATAGCGATAGGTAAGCAGATGCTGCTCAGCCCAGCCAGGAGCAGCTCGGCATGAAGGAGGCTGCAGATGTCTGCGACTACCTGGCGACTGACTCTGAGCCTCCGTATGTACTGCTCCTCAGAGAGGTCCAGGAAGCTGAGCCTCGGTCTGTAGACCCTGTTGCGAGGGTAGTGCCTCCTGCGAAGTCGCTCTCTCTGTTGTTGCCCTCTGTGCTCTTGTGCAGGTGCCTGTGGTGCAGCACCGTCTTGTGGAGCTCCACGTGGCGCGGGTGGATGCCGTGCCTGGTGAGGCGGGTGATGTTGCTAGTCCTCGGATGTAGTGGTGAATGCAGCCATGGCACCCCCCCCCCCCCCCCCGCCCCCATCCTGACGGTGTGAGTTTGAGGGGGTCCGCAAAGTAGGTAAATATGTTTGCACAGCAGAGTTCTGGGTGGAAAGTAAGAACTTTGAGTGAAAACACAAAGGAAGAAAAATTGGATAGGGGCCATTTTTGGGTGTAGGTAGCGTGATGTCCTATTACCCCACGCCCAATGACCCCTGCGCAGGCAGGATGTGAGTTTCAGCCGGCCAGAGGACGAACCTGCAATCGGTGTTCCATTCCGGGCCGTGCATGTGGAATCAATGCAATTTGCACTTTCCACCAACAGAGGGAGCGCAATCTCTTAAAGGGAGGATGTTTCTTCGAAATCTCTCAAAGGTAGCTGGTAACTAATCACCGTGCTAAATGGGATAGATTCAGAACAGATCTAGCAGCTCAAAACTGGGCATCCATGAGGCGCTGTGGGCCATCAGCAGCAGCAGAATTGTATTCCAGCACAATCTGTAACCTCATGGCCCGGCATATTCCTCACTCTACCATTACCAACAAGCCAGGGGATCAACCCTGGTTCAATGAGGAGTGTAGAAGAGCATGCCAGGAGCAGCACCAGGCGTACCTAAAAATCAGGTGCCAACCTGGTGAAGCTACAACTCAGGACTACATGCATGCTAAACAGCGGAAGCAACATGCTACAGACAGCGCTCAGTGATTCCACAACCAACGGATCAGATCAAAGCTCTGCAGTTCTGCCACATCCAGTCGTGAATGGTGGTGGACAATTAAACAACTAACGGGAGGAGGAGGCTCTGTAAACATCCCCATCCTCAATGATGGCAGAGTCCAGCACGTGAGTGCAAAGGACAAGGCTGAAGCGTTTGCAGCCATCTTCAGCCAGAAGTGCTGAGTAGATGATCCATCTTGGCCTCCTCCCAATATCCCCACCATCACAGAAGCCAGTCTTCAGCCAATTCGATTCACTCCACGTGATATCAAGAAACGGCTGAGTGCACTGGATACATCAAAGGCTATGGGCCCCGACAACATCCCGGCTGTAGTGCTGAAGACTTGTTCTCCAGAACTAGCTGCGCCTCTAGCCAAGCTGTTCCAGTACAGCTACAACACTGGCATCTACCCGACAATATGGAAAATTGCCCAGGTATGTCCTGTCCACAAAAAGCAGGACAAATCCAATCCGGCCAATTACCGCCCCATCAGTCTACTCTCAATCATCAGCAAAATGATGGAAGGTGTCGTCCTCAGTGCTATCAAGTGGCACTTACTCACCAATAACCTGCTCACCGATGCTCAGTTTGGGTTCTGCCAGGACCACTCGGCTCCAGACCTCATTACAGCCTTGGTCCAAACATGGACAAAAGAGCTGAATTCCAGAGGTGTGGTGAGAGTGACTGCCCTTGACATCAAGGCAGCATTTGACCGAGTGTGGCACCAAGGAACTCTAGTAAAATTGAAGTCAATGGGAATCAGGGGGGAAATTCTCCAGTGGCTGAAGTCATACCTAGCATAAAGGAAGATGGTTGTGGTTGTTGGAGGCCAATCATCTCAGCCCCAGGACATTACTGCAGGAGTTCCTCAAGGCAGTGTCCTAGGTCCAACCATCTTCAGCTGCTTCATCATGAGGTCAGAAATGGGGATATTCGCTGATGATTGCACAGTGTTCAGTTCCATTCGCAACCCATCAGATAATGAAGCTGTCCGTGCCCGCATGCAGCAAGACCTGGACAACATCCAGGCTTGGGCTCATAAGTGGCAAGTAACATTCGCCAGGCAATGACCATCTCCAACAAGAGAGAGTTCAACCAGCTCCCCTTGACATTCAACGGCATTACCATTGCCGAATCCCCCACCATCAACATCCTGGGGGTCACCAATAATCAGAAACTTAACTGGACCAGCCATATAAATACTGTGGCTACAAGAGCAGGTCAGAGACTGGGTATTCTGTGGCGAGTGACTCACCTCCTGACTCCCTAAAGTCTTTCCAACATCTACAAGGCACAAGTCAGGAGTGTGATGGAATACTCTCCACTTGTCTGGATTTTTTGCAGCTCTAACAACACTCAAGAAGCTCAACACCATCCAAGACAAAGCAGCCCACTTGATTGGCACCCCATCCACCACCCTAAACGTTCACTCCCTTCACCACCGGCGCACGGTGGCTGCAGTGTGTACCATCCACAGGATGCACTGCAACAACTTGCCAAGGCTTCTTCGACAACAGCTCCCAAACCCGCGACCTCTACCACCTAGAAGGACAAGGGCAGCAGGTACATGGGAACAACACCACCTGCACGTTCCCCTCCAAGTCACACACCATCCCGACTTGGAAATATATCGCCGTTCCTTCATCCTGGAACTCCCTTCCTAACAGCACTGTGGGAGAACCTTCAGCACACGGACTGCAGCAGTTCAAGAAGGCGGCTCACCACCACCTTCTCAAGGGCAATTAGGGATGGGCAATAAATGCCGGCCTCGCCAGCGACGCCCACATCCCATGAATGAATAAAAAAAAACTGTTATTTGCTGAAAATAACAGTCTACTGTCTGCATGGAGTTTGAACGGGGATCAGACATTGCACACGTAAAACACAGATGCAGATCCCATCCCTGTGTTTACACACTGATGAGTTATGTTAAAACATTGCATAAAGGTTGCGCACTACTAAATCCCACATCCTCCAATCTGCACACCAGACCTCACCAATCTGCCGATCTGAGTTTGTACCAGGCCTGTGAGAGTGCATGCACCAAGGTTCTCTGCTGATGCACTAGAGACCTTGGTGCAAGAGGTGGACAGAAGGAGGGACATCCTAAATCCGCAGTGGGGGGGGGGGGGTGCAAGAGGCCCTCCAGACATATCTCCAAAAGGCAGTGGGAGGCAGCGGGGAACGAAGTCAATGCCAGGAGCACAGCATCATGAACATGGATGCAAAGCAGGAAGAAGCTCAATGCTTTGATATGAGTGGTCAAGGTGAGTGAGGTCAACTGTCAAGTGGCATCTCCTACCAACTGCACCACACACTACACCCCCATCACCCACATACCAACAAACTCTTTCCATCAGTACTCAACTCTTCCAATCAGATGCTTCCTCTCAACCCTTACACATTACCACTGTTTCAAGTCACCCACCCACAACTCACAGGTCACACACACATGCAGCTATTCAACCATGACATGCACATCACCCAGACACATGTCCCGCTTTCTTGCAGGAGAAGGTGGCGCATATCAAGAGGCAGAAAGTGGCAGTGCTATTTAGCCCCTGTTCAATGAGATCATGGTGGACCTGTGACCTAACTCCATATACCCGCCTTTGCCCCACATCCCTTAATACGCTTGGTTCACAGAAATCTATCAATCTCAGATTTAACTTTCACAAGTGAGCGAGCATCAACTGCCGTCTGCAGAAGAGCGTTCCAAACATCTCCCACCCTTTGCGTGTAGAAGCATTTCCTAACTTCACTCCTGCACATCCTGGCTCTAAATGTTAGGCTGTGTCCCCACGTCCTAGTATTCAAGTGGAGGAAACCTCCAAAAACAGTTACAAATGTCTCGGCAGCCAGAAGCAATAATCCAGTCACTAACCTGTAAATCCTGCAAGGTCCCTTTAAATAGCGCCAGTGGGTAGCCCTCTACGCACTCTAAAACACGTTCAGATGGTCAGATGGCCATCTTGGATGTCGGAGAGGCCGTGTAGCACCGAAACAACGGACGCTACAAGGCCCAATTTAGCACCCAAAGATCTTGCAGCCAAAACTTTGTCTGAAGTGACAGAGTGCCCTGCTGCGATAAATGACTTTTTCTCCCCACCTGTCAAATAATCATTTGCTTTTCCCACTGGCTGCTGGTTGTAACACGTCTGTTGCTTCAAAATCGCACGCCTGCCAAAATGTCGAGTCAATCAAGTAGTTCAAGTACTTCAACCAGCTGACAAGCTATGCAAAGTATTATCCCACCAGCTTTAATTGCTGGAGGGACTTCTGCATTCGGGAGGCGCACGCACCCGGATACGTCACTGGGGAACCCAGAAGCCGGCGGGTTGGAGCCGGGCTCCGAATCCGCTCAGGATTTCTGCAATTTTCGGAGCCCCACCCCGCACTTGCTCCTTCACCCGAAAATCGAGCCCCATATGGATCTCTATTTCATCATATCTACAAATACACCCACCCAAATCGAAATATTATATATATATATCTCTCCAACTATATCTATCTCTGTCTCTCTTTCTCGCACGTATATCTCTTCATCCCTGTCCCCATGTACATCGGTCTCTCTCGCAGCCCCACATATATTGCTCAATCTATCTGTCCCCCGTGCAATTTGTACCTCTCCCCTCAATTATATCCCGTTCTGTCCTGTCCCAGTTATATATATCTCTTTGTTCCACACATACGTCTATATTTCTGTCCACCATGTGTTTCCCTCTCTCCAAAAAAATATATATACCTCTCCATCTACATCTGTCTCTCCCCAGGTATAGCTCTCTCCCTTTTGTCCCCATATGTATCTCTCTCCCTCATATCTACCAATCTCTCTCCCCCGACCTCTCCCTATCCCCTTCATGTACAGCTATCACTACTTGCACTCCCAGTATATCCATCTCTGTTTCTATTTCTCCAATTATCTCTCTCTATCGCTGTTTCTTTCTCTCCTTTCTCTAACCCTGTTTAAAAATCTCTCTCTCTCTCTCGCCCTATGTTGAAATCAAATTCTCTCTTTCCCTATGTTTATTTCTCTCGCTACCTGTTTATATCTCTCTCTCCCTCTGTTTCTTTCCCTTACTCTCTCTGCTTATTTCTTGCTCTCTGCCTATTTCCCTCTCTCTCTCTCGCAACGTTTATTTCTCTGTTTGTTTCTCTATATATTTATTGATTTCTCTCTATATATATTTATTGATTTCTCTCTATATATATTTATTTCTCTCTCTAGATATATATTTATTTCTCTCTCTAGATATATATTTATTTCTCTCTCTATATAGAATCATAGAATCATAGAAGTTACAACATGGAAACAGGCCCTTCAGCCCAACATGTCCATGTCGCCCAGTTTATACCATTAAGCTAGTCCCAATTGCCTGCACTTGGCCCATATCCCTCTATACCCATCTTACCCATGTAACTGTCCAAATGCTTTTTAAAAGACAAAATTGTACCTGCCTCTACTACTGCCTCTGGCAGCTCGTTCCAGACACTCACCACCCTTTGAGTGAAAAAATTGCCCCTCTGGACCCTTTTGTATCTCTCCCCTCTCACCTTAAATCTATGTCCCCTCGTTATAGACTCCCCTACCTTTGGGAAAAGATTTTGACTATCTACCTTATCTATGCCCCTCATTATTTTATAGACTTCTATAAGATCACCCCTTAACCTCCTACTCTCCAGGGAAAAAAGTCCCAGTCTATCTAACCTCTCCCTATAAGTCAAACCATCAAGTCCCGGTAGCATCCTAGTAAATCTTTTCTGCACTCTTTCTAGTTTAATAATATCCTTTCTATAATAGGGTGACCAGAACTGTACACAGTATTCCAAGTGTGGCCTTACTAATGTCTTGTACAACTTCAACAAGACATCCCAACTCCTGTATTCAATGTTCTGACCAATGAAACCAAGCATGCCGAATGCCTTCTTCACCACCCTATCCACCTGTGACTCCACTTTCAAGGAGCTATGAACCTGTACTCCTAGATCTCTTTGTTCTATAACTCTCCCCAACGCCCTACCATTAACGGAGTAGGTCCTGGCCCGATTCGATCTACCAAAATGCATCACCTCACATTTATCTAAATTAAACTCCACCTGCCATTCATCGGCCCACTGGCCCAATTTATCAAGATCCCGTTGCAATCCTAGATAACCTTCTTCACTGTCCACAATGCCACCAATCTTGGTGTCATCTGCAAACTTATTAACCATGCCTCCTAAATTCTCATCCAAATCATTAATATAAATAACAAATAACAGCGGACCCAGCACTGATCCCTGAGGCACACCGCTGGACACAGGCCTCCAGTTTGAAAAACAACCCTCTACAACCACCCTCTGTCTTCTGTCGTCAAGCCAATTTTGTATCCAATTGGCTACCTCACCTTGGATTCCGTGAGATTTAACCTTACGTAACAACCTACCATGCGGTACCTTGTCAAAGGCTTTGCTGAAGTCCATGTAGACCACGTCTACTGCACAGCCCTCATCTATCTTCTTGGTTACCCCTTCAAAAAACTCAATCAAATTCGTGAGACATGATTTTCCACTCACAAAACCATGCTGACTGTTCCTAATCAGTCCCTGCCTCTCCAAATGCCTGTAGATCCTGTCCCTCAGAATACCCTCTAACAACTTACCCACTACAGATGTCAGGCTCACCGGTCTGTAGTTCCCAGGCTTTTCCCTGCCGCCCTTCTTAAACAAAGGCACAACATTTGCTACCCTCCAATCTTCAGGCACCTCACCTGTAGCTGTCGATGATTCAAATATCTCTGCTAGGGGACCCGCAATTTCCTCCCTAACCTCCCATAACGTCCTGGGATACATTTCATCAGGTCCCGGAGATTTATCTACCTTGATGCGCGTTAAGACTTCCAGCACCTCCCTCTCTGTAATATGTACACTCCTCAAGACATCACTATTTATTTCCCCAAGTTCCCTAACATCCATGCCTTTCTCATCCGTAAATACCAATGTGAAATATTCATTCAGGATCTCACCCATCTCTTGTGGTTCCGCACATAGATGACCTTGTTGATCCTTAAGAGGCCCTACTCTCTCCCTAGTTACCCTTTTGCCCTTTATGTATTTGTAGAAGCTCTTTGGATTCTCCTTTGCCTTATCGGCCAAAGCAATCTCATGTCCCCTTTTTGCCCTCCTGATTTCTCTCTTAACTCTACTCCGGCAATCTCTATACTCTTCAAGGGATCCACTTGATCCCAGCTGCCTATGCATGTCATATGCCTCCTTCTTCTTTTTGACTAGGGCTTCAATCTCCCGAGTCATCCAAGGTTCCCTACTTCTACCAGCATTGCCCTTCACTTTATAAGGAATGTGCTTACCCTGAACCCTGGTTAACACACTTTTGAAAGCCTCCCACTTACCAGACGTCCCTTTGCCTGCCAACAGACTCTCCCAATCAACTTCTGAAAGTTCCTGTCTAATACCATCAAAATTGGCCTTTCCCCAATTTAGAATTTTAACTTTTGGGCCAGACCTATCATTCTCCATAGCTATCTTAAAACTAATGGAATTATGATCACTGGTCCCAAAGTGATCCCTCACCAACACTTCTGTCACCTGCCCTTCCTTATTTCCCAAGAGGAGGTCAAGTTTTGCCCCCTCTCTAGTCGGGCCATCCACATACTGAATGAGAAATTCCTCCTGAATACACTCAACATATTTCTCTCCATCCAAGCCCCTAATGCTATGGCTGTCCCAGTCAATGTTGGGAAAGTTAAAGTCCCCTACTATTACCACCCTATTTTTCTTGCAGCTGTCAGTAATCTCCTTACATATTTGCTCCTCAATTTCCCGTTGACTATTTGGGGGTCTGTAGTACAATCCTATCAAAGTGATCTCTCCCTTCTTATTTTTCAGTTCTACCCATATAGACTCAGTGGGCGAACCCTCGGATATATCCCCTCTCACCACTGCCGTGATGTTCTCCCTAATCAAGATCGCAACTCCTCCTCCTCTCTTACCTCCTGCTCTATCTTTCCTATAGCATCTGTATCCTGGAACATTGAGCTGCCAGTCCTGCCCCTCCCTTAGCCATGTTTCAGTAATAGCTATAACATCCCAGTCCCAAGTACCCATCCATGCCCTGAGTTCATCTGCCTTGCCCATCAGACTTCTTGCATTGAAATAAATGCAGTTTAATCTAGACTTCCCTTGGTCTTTGCCCTGCTTTCTCAGACCATCTGTCCGGTTATGTTTTGTACACTCTCCCTTACTGCCTTTTGTTTCTGTCACCACTTTATTTCCCACTGACTTCCTGCATCGGTTCCCATCCCCCTGCCACATTAGTTTAAACCCTCCCCAACAGCACGAGCAAACACTCCCCCAGGACATTGGTTCCTGTCCTGCCCAGATGCAGACCGTCCAATTTGTACTGGTCCCACCTCCCCCAGAACCGGTTCCAATGGCCCAGGAATTTGAATCCCTCCCTCTTGCACCATCTCTCAAGCCACGTATTCATCCTAGCTATCCTGTCATTCCTACTCTGACTAGCCCGTGGCACTGGTAGCAATCCTGAGATTACTACCTTTGAGGTCCTACTCTTTAGTTTAACTCCTAACTTCCTAAATTCAGCTTGTAGGACCTCATCCTGTTTTTTTACCTATATCGTTGGTACCTATATGCACCACGACAACTGGCTGTTCACCCTCCCCCTCCAGAATGTCCTGCAGCCGCTCCGAGACATCCCTGACCCTTGCACCAGGGAGGCAACATATATTTATTTCTCTCTCTATATATTTATTTCTCTCTCTATATATATATATAAAATCTCTATATATATTTATTTTGCTATATAGAGTCATAGAGTCATAGAGTTATACAGCACGGATAGAGGCCCTTCGGCCCATCGTGTCCGCGCCGGCCATCAGCCCTGTCTACTCTAATCCCATATTCCAGCATTTGGTCCGTAGCCTTGTATGCTATGGCATTTCAAGTGCTCATCCAAATGCTTCTTGAATGTTGTGAGGGTTCTCTATATATTTATTTATTTCTCTGTATTTATTTCTCTATATATTTATTTCTCTCTCTATATTTCTCTCTATACATATATATAATCTCTCTATACATATATATAATCTCTCTATACATATATATAATCTCTCTCTATATATATAATCTCTCTATATATATAAAATCTCTCTATATATTTATTTATTTCTCTTTATTGATTCCGTTGCTGCGTTTACCTCGCTCCTTCACACCGTTGCCATGGTGAACTTTCCCAACCACTCGGAGGACGCATTCGATCCGCGTTCTTACTGAACCTGCCAATCGTGCGCAGCGTCTCCATCTCCAGGCAACGGCTTGATTTCGGGCCTGGGGCAGAGGCTGAGCCTGACGAAGATCGAGGAGAGAGTGTGGGAGGGAGAGGGAGAGAGTAAGAAAGAGGGGGTGAGAGAGATAGAGAGAGAAAGATTGGGAGTGAGAGAGAGAGAGAGACCGGGAGGGAGAGAGATAGACACACACACACACACCTGGGGAAAGAGGGAGATTCACACACACACACACCTGGGGAAAGAGGGAGATTCACACACACACACACCTGGGGAAAGAGGGAGATTCACACACACACACATCTGGGGAAAGAGGGAGATTCACACACACACACATCTGGGGAAAGAGGGAGATTCACACACACACACATCTGGGGAAAGAGGGAGATTCACACACACACACACACCCGGTGAAAGAGGGAGATTCACACACACACACACACACATCTGGGGAAAGAGGGAGATTCACACACACACACATCTGGGGAAAGAGGGAGATTCACACACACACACATCTGGGGAAAGAGGGAGATTCACACACACACACACACCCGGTGAAAGAGGGAGATTCACACACACACACACACATCTGGGGAAAGAGGGAGATTCACACACACACACACCCGGTGAAAGAGGGAGATTCACACACACACACACACATCTGGGGAAAGAGGGAGATTCACACACACACACATCTGGGGAAAGAGGGAGATTCACACACACACACATCTGGGGAAAGAGGGAGGGAGAGAGAGAGAGAGAGACAGACAGAGATCTGGCAAAGTGATAGAGAAAACACCAGGGGAGAGGGAGTTAGAAACGGCTGGTGAGAAAGTGTGTGAGGGAAGTCGAAGAGAGAGAGAGAGAGAGGCAGCAAAAGCGAGGCTGGTGAATGACCCTTTTCTCTTCATCTGCCATTTTATTTGGTGTGAGACTAGCCTTGGCCAGTGTGTGAGGGGTGGAGATGGACCCCGCAGACTCTCTGTCTCTCAGGTGAGCCCCTCAGCAGCAGCCTCAAGGGCCTCTTGTTTGCGGTTTGCACAGAAAAATGGATTGTGGTCTGTATGATCTGCAAAACCCTGGGGAAAAACCCCGCAAAATAGGAGCGGAATTTGACTCCTTGAGTCCCCGTGAAAACAATGGCCAGTGAACATTTACTGATGGGTTAGTATTTCGGGCTCCCACTACCTGCAGTTCTGAATAGAATGGATGGAAAAGTAACTTGCCCTAAGGTACTTCAGTGTGTTGTGCCACAAGGGGATGAGCAGGATCTGACAAATTCTGTGGGTAATGCGCCCAGTAAAATCGGTGGGTTTGGCACACAATCGTAAGTAAATTGAAGCCACTTACCTTGGCTTCCGGGTTTCGTGCTGGAAAGCTGTGCAGCGGGCAGACTGTGCACCCGCATTGTCGGCTGTCAGCTGGAGGAGCCCTATTTAAAGGGGCAGTCCTCCACTGACTGATGCAGCAGAAAATAGGCAAAATTACAGCGTGGAGCAGCCCAGGGGGAAAGCTGCTCCCAGGTTTAATGATGCCTCACTCCAGGTTTTACTGGATGGGGTGAGGAGGAGGAGGGAGATCTTCCACCTGGCGGACGGGAGAAAGTGGCCTGCCTCTGCCACCACGAAGACCTGGCTCGAGGTGGCAGAGGAGGTCACCAGCACCACCAACATATCACGCACCTGCATACAGTGCAGGAGGCGCTTCAATGACCTAACCAGGTCAGCCAAAGTGAGTACTCTTACTCCCCTACACTCTGTCTGCCACATCACCGCCCCCACCCCACATCTCCTTCTGCACTGCCAACACTACCGTATCACATCACTCCTCACACCCACTGAACCCTCATCCTCATCTTACCTGCACTTCCTCACCTCCCCAGTACTCATCCCACCACTACCTCTCAACCCAATCCTCATACAATCTCATGGCTCTATTTCATACTCACCCTCTCATGCATCTCTTTCACGGTTAGCCTCACCCCACCTGTCACTGCCTGTGCTGCAGCCACAGGACATGCATCGCATATGTGTAGTAGGAAGCGTAAGGCAAACGTGTCGTGAGCATGAAGGGGATGCACAAGGGTGTTTGAGGATTTGTCATGGTTTTTACTTATATTTGATTTCTGATCAACTCACATTACATATTATATTGTCACCACTACTGCCACGTCTTGGCCATTCTTGACTGGCTTGTGCAATTAGGCCCTTTCATGAGGTTCTCCATGAACATCCTTGATGCCACCCATTGTGTTACCCTACAGTGGGTGTATGTGTAGTTGCACGACTGCTTTGTGCAGGTGCCTGTTGCGCAGCACTGTGTTGAATAGCTCCACATGGTGGAGGTGGATGTGCTCGTCCTCCAATGGAGTGATGAATGCAGCCCCCCTCATCCTGACGGTGTGAGTGTGAGGGGGTCCCCAAAGTAGGTAAATATGTTTGGACAGCAGAATTTAGGGTATGATGTAATAATTTTGAGTGTGGAGACAACAGTGTGGCAGGCAAAAATGAGGTATTCCCCCCAATTATCATGGAATCCTCTGCATCTCCCAATGGCTGCTGACTGAAACATGTCTGCAACAACAGGGAGTGTTTCCCACAACATGGGAAACACGCTGAGGAGAGTCCAAAATCACATCCCTGCTAAAATCTCTTCCCAATGAGGTCTGTCAACGACCTCAAGTACCACCCTAACTATCTAAACTGTCATCCCGCCGGCTTTAATTGCCGGTGGGAGTCCCGCATGCGGGGGCTGCGCGCGCACCGATTCACATCATTGGGGAACTCGGAAGTGGGCAGGTTGGAGCCGG
This sequence comes from Heptranchias perlo, assembly GCF_035084215.1. Lineage (NCBI taxonomy): Eukaryota > Metazoa > Chordata > Chondrichthyes > Hexanchiformes > Hexanchidae > Heptranchias > Heptranchias perlo. The sequence continues at coordinate 2,108,012 of NC_090345.1, read as the reverse complement.
GCTCCGGACCCGCTCCGGGATTCCCCAATTTTAGGAACCCCCCCGCCACGAACGCAGCCGCTTGGCCATCCTAAAATTGATCCCATTGTCCTTGTGTTCAAATCTCATTTTTGTTTTCAAATCCCTCCATGGCCTCGCCCCTCCCTATCTTTGTAAACTCCTCCAGCCCTACAACCCTCTGAGATCTCTGCGCTCCTCCAATTCTGGCCTCACGCGCATCTCTGATTTTCATCGCTCCACCATTGGCGGCCGTGCCTTCAGCTGCCTAGGCCCTGAGCTCTGGAATTCCCTCCCTAAACCTCTCCGCTTCTCTACACCTCTCTCCTCCTTTGAGATGGTCCTTAAAACCAACCTCTTTGACCAGGCTTTTGGTCACCAGTCCTAATGTGTCTTTGTATGGCTCGGTGTCAAATTTTGTTTGATAACGCTCCTGTGAAGCGCCTTGGGACGTTTCACTCCATTAAAGGCACTATATAATGCAAGTTGTTGTGTGATTTTGCAGTATGGGTATCGCAGTTTTGCTTGAAAAGCGCCTGAGGCAGTGAAACTGCTGGTTTCCCAGTGATAAATCCCGAACTCTGGTGGTGATCGACTCATGTCCTCCATTCCCCCCATGGTGACTAACTTGTTGGAGCGAAACGCAGGGTGGGTACTGGGTACTGCCCCGCAGGGTGGAGGGTAAATTGGAGATTACGGGCTCCCTGCCAGGGTTCTGCTCCATGCTTCCTGGCAGCTGGCAGTGATATTGGGAGGGCCCGTAGATAGTGTGTCTGCCTTTTGAAGGAACGGAATGGACAGTGGGGAGGGAGGGATTGGGGGGGAACAAATCAACAAGGAAAGAAAACCAGCACCAAGATCACATGTTTAACACTGTTTATAATTATATTAGTTATAGTACAAGTAAGTGTGTTTTTACCACCACTGTCGTTTTCTGTCTATAGACAGTATCGCGCTCTCTCTGTCTGTCTGCCTGCATCTCTATTTAGCTGTGTTTGTGCCTCTGTCCCCTTTTTCTTTAATCGTTCTTGGGATGTGGGCATCGCTGGCAAGGCCGGCATTTATTGCCCATCCCGAGTTGCCCTCAGAAGGTGGCGGTGGGCCTTCGTCTTCAACCACTGCAGTTCTTTGTGGTAGTTTGATGCAACTGAGGGACTTGCTAGGCCACTTCAGAGGTTAGTTAAGAGTCAACCACGTTGGTGTGGGACTGGAGTTACATATAGGCCCAGACTGAGTAAGGAAAGCAGAATATCAGTGAACCAGTTGGATTTTTATGACAATCCGACAGTTTCATGATCACTTTTATTGAGGCCAGCTTTATATTTTCAGATTTTTTAAACAGAATTCAGATTCTCAAACTGCCATGGTGAGATTTGAACTCACGTTCTCTGGATTATTAATCCAGCCATAACCACTATAGTACCATAGAATCATAGAAAGGTTACAGCACGGAAGGAGGCCATTTGGCCCATCGAGTCTGTGCTGGCTCTGCGCAAGAGCAATCCAGCTAGTCCCGCTCCCCCGCCCTATCCCCATAGCCCTGCAAATTTTTTCATTTCAGGTATTTATCCAGTTCCCTTTTGAAGGCCGTGATTGAATCTGCCTCCACCACCCCCTCGGGCAGTGCATTCCAGATCTTAACCACTTGCTGTGTAAAAATGATTTTCCTCATGTCACCTTTGGTTCTTTTGCCAATCACCTTAAATCTATATCCTCTGGTTCTTGACCCTTCCGCCAATGGGAACAGTTTCTCTCTATCTACTCTGTCTAGACCCTTCATGATTTTGAATACCTCTATCAAATCTCCTCGCAAACTTCTCTGTTCCAAGGAGAACAACCCCAGCTTCTCCAGTCTATCCACGTAACTAAAGTCCCTCATCCCTGGAATCGTTCTAGTAAATCTCTTCTACACCCTCTCTAAGGCCTTCACATCTTTCCTAAAGTGCGGTGCCCAGAACTGGACACAATACTCCAGTTGTGGTTGAACCAGTGTTTTATAAAGGTTCATCATGACTTCCTTTGTACTCTGTGCCTTTATTTATAAAGCCCAGGATCCCGTATGCTTTTTTAACCACTTTCTCAACCTGCCCTGCCATGTTCAACGATTTGTGCACATATACCCCCAGATCTCTCTGCTCATGTACCCCTTTCAGAGTTGTGTCCTCTAGTTTATATTGCCTCTCCTCATTCTTCCTACCAAAATGTATCACTTTGCATTTTTCTGTGTTAAATTTCATCTGCCACATGTCTGCCCATGCCAATAGCCTGTCTATATCCTCTTGAATTCTATCACTATCCTCCTCTCTGTTTACTACACTTCCAAGTTTTGTGTCATCTGCAAATTTTGAAATTGTGCCCTGTACACCCAAGTCCAAGTCATTAATATATATCAAGAAAAGCAGTGGTCCCAGCACCGACCCCTGGGGAACACCACTGTACACCTCCCTCCAGTCCGAGAAACAACCCTTCACCACTACTCTCCGGTTCCTGTTACTTAGCCAATTCTGTATCCATGTTGCCACTGCCCCTCTTATTCCATGGGCTTCAATCTTGATGACAAGCCTATTATGCAGCATTTTATCAAACGCCTTTTGAAAGTTCATATACACCACATCAACTGCATTGCCCTCATCTACCCTCACTGTTACCTCATCAAAAAACTCTATATCAGGTTAGTTAAACACGATTTGCCATTAACAAATCCATGCTGGCTTTCCCTAATCAATCCGTACCCCACTTGGGATCTCTCTCTTCCTGAGCAGGACTGCCTTTCATAGGCAACTATTCCATTTAAGCAGCATAGTGTAAGCTTTAGTGATGTGGTGCTTGCTCTACATCTCCAAATAAGATTCACCAACTGATGCCTGTGTGATGGTGCTTGGTAATGGTTAATGCTCAGCATAGTACAGATTCCCATCTCAGCAGTGTTGTGCTCTGCTGTTCATGGGAGTGCAGAATAGAAACTTGTTTGTCATGCTAACAATGTCATCTTTTCACTTGGTTCACCTGCAACTGGTGCCTACTCCTCATCACCGTACTGCCCGTCTCCCTGATCTGATGCCCATTCCCTTTCGTCACTGTACTGCCGGTCTCCCTGAGCTGGTGCCCACTCCCTCTTGTCACCCTGCTGCCCGTCTCCCTAAGCTGGCACCCACTCATTCTAATCACTGTACTGCTCGTCTCCCTGAGCTGGTGCCCACTCCCTCTAATCACCATATTCCCCATCTCCCTGAGCTGGTGCCCACTCCCTCTAATCACCATATTCCCCATCTCCCTGAGCTGGTGCCCACTCCCTCTAATCACCATACTGCCCGTCTCCCTGAGCTGGTGCCCACTCCCTCTAATCACCATACTGCCCGTCTCCCTGAGCTGGTGCCCACTCCCTCTAATCACCATATTCCCCATCTCCCTGAGCTGGTGCCCACTCCCTCTAATCACCATACTGCCTGTCTCCCTGAGCTGGTGCCCACTCCCTCTGGTCACCGTACTGCCTGTCTGCACTGCTAGTGATGGGGCAACCAGAAGTAGCTGTTATTGAGACTGAAAGTATGAGACTCTCCTATCCATGTGCTGACCTACTGCAGTAACACAGTTTTCCAATACAGAACTTATTTTGCCACTAGACCAGGTCTACCAACCTTGCCTGTCTCCAATGAGACTTGAGCTTTTCTATATTACATGGTGTGCTTCATTCACCCAGCTGGATTGGATCAAATCCCTAATTTCAGTATGACTCGGAGCGTGTGTGAGTACGTGCTGTACTATATGCCACCCAGTGGAATATTAGTGCTGCAGTAACTGCTGGCTTATAGAAAGAAATACCATGGCAACAGGTATCCATCCAGCAAGGAAGCCATTTTAATGCTTGTTCGGTCACCTGATCAATCTCACATCAATGGTTAAAGTAGTTTTGTCATGTGAATTTTCTTCTTCCTCTCCTGAAGGCGCTGGGGTCTGGGTTCCACAGTGCCCGGTGCCCTCCAGGAACTCACCCAAGAAGCCATTCTGCATTTGTGAGCCTAGACAGTGTGTGTCACCAGGCTATGGGACTGTGACAGCATCACACTTGAGCCCAATTCTATCCACACACTTGTACGTGCAGCGTGAATTGCCAGGTAGTGCTCAGGACGGGAACCCTGGTTAACCTTTAGGTCCCAGCCATTGCTCAGTGGGGAGCACTCTTGCCTCTGAGTCAGAAGGTCGTGGATTCAAGTCCCACTCCAGAGCCTTGAGCACAAAATCCAGGCTGACACTCCCAGTGCAGTACCGAGGGATTGCTGCACTGTCGGAGGTGTCGTCTTTCTGATGAGACGTTAAACTGAGGCCCCGTCTGCCCTCTCAGGTGAATGTAAAAGATCCCATGGCACTATTCGAAGAAGAGCAGGGGAGTTCTCCCCGGTGTCCTGGGCCAATATTTATCCCTCAACCAACATCACTAAAACAGATTATCTGGTCATTGTCACATTGCTGTTTGTGAGATCTTGCTGTGCACAAATTGGCTGCCGCATTTCCTACATAACAACAGTGATTACACTTCAAAAGTACTTTATTGGCTGTAAAGCTCTTTGGGGCGTCCTGAGGTTGTGAAAGGCGCTATATAAATATGCAAGTTCTTCCTTTCTTCGTGAGGATTGGTTGGTGCAGTAATAGAGACAATGTCCTGCCACTTCTTGACCCGAGATTCAGGGCCAGCTCATACCAGAACGAAGGCCATGCCTGAAATGAAATTAATATATTAGCATGGATAGAGGATTGGTTAACGGACAGAAAACAGAGAGTAGGAATAAACGGGTCATTTTCAGGTTAGCAGGCTGTAACTAGTACGGTGACGCAAGGATCAGTGCTTGGGCCTCAGCTATTTGCAATCTATATTAATGACTTAGATGAAGGGACCGAGTGTAATGTATCCAAGTTCGCTGACGATACAATGCTAGGTGGGAAAGTAAGCTGTGAGGAGGACACAGAGTGTGAAGTTATTCACTTTGGTAGGAAGAATAGAAAAGCAGCATATTTTCTAAATGGTGACAAACTATTAAATGTTGGTGTTCAGAGGGATTTGGGTGTCCTTGTACACAAAACACAGAAAGTTAGCACGCAGGTACAGCAAGTAATTAGGAAGGCAAATGGTATGTTGGCCTTTATTGCAAGGGGTTTGGAGTACAAGAGTAAGTAAATCTTGCTACAATTGTACAGGGCTTTGCTGAGACCACACCTGGAGTAGTGTGTACAGATTTGGTCTCCTTACCTAAGGAAGGATATACTTGCCTGAGAGGCGGTGCAACAAAGGTTCATTAGATTGATTCCTGGGAAGAGAGGGTTGTCCTACAAGGAGAAATTGAGTAAAATGGGCTTATAGTCTCTGGAGTTTAGAAGAATGAGAGGTGATCTCATTGAAATGTATAAAATTCTTAGAGGGCTTGACGGTAGATGCTGAGAGGCTGTTTCCCCTGGCTGGAGAGTCTAGAACTAGGGGCACAATCTCAGGTTAAGGGGGGGCGGACATTTAGAAACTGAGATGAGGAATTTCTTCACTCAGAGGGTTGTGAATCTGTTGAATTCTCTACCCCAGAGGGCTGTGGATGCTGAGTCGTTGAGTATTTTCAAGGCTGAGATCAATAGATTTTTGGACTCCAGGGGAATCAAGGGATACGGGAATCGGGTGGGAAAGTGGAGTTGAGGTCGAAGATCAGCCATGATCTGATTGAATGGCGGAGCAGGCTCGAGGGGCCGGATGGCCTACTCCTGCTCCTGTTATGTTTCTTGTGTTCTTACTCGATCCTGTTCCTAGTGGGCACAAAGCACAGCACAAAACTGTCCCAAGTTCAGCCCTGATTGGCACTCTCACTCAGGACCACAGGATGGCTTGTGTGTGAAATTGAAAATGTCACCTGGTGAAGGGCAGGCAGTACTGAAGGAGCTTTGCTACGTACCTAATCTAACTAAACCTGGTGTCCTTACCAGGAGCCTGGTGTAGAAAGTGTTTTATTCCCTGGTTCATCTTCCCAAGCAGCAAGTTCACCAAAAAGAAAGCTTTCATTCCCTCAGTCCACTGAGTTCCTGATCTCAGCCACGTCGCTATAAGATGGGGAGTTATTACCCTGGGCTATGAACATGCTAAAGAAGATAACCTGTCAAGGCTAATAGGATGATATGACAGGTATTCTGCAGTGTTCCTTGGAAACTCTTTATTAAATGAATTTGTTACATGTGGTCCACAGAACAGTGGGTTTGATGAGGTGAATGACCTTTACAGGTTCTGCTCACTTCACCATAACATGCACCTTTAACATTAAACATCTAAATAAATTGTAAATATTCAGGATTCCGATCAGTGGTGGGAAAGGGATAGCTGCACTGGCTGAAAGTGGATCAAAGAGAGAGGTTTCAAAGAGGCTTTTGAAGGAGGGGAGAGAGAGGTGACGAAGTGGAGGGACTTTATTTAGAAGAGAGCTCGAGTGGCACTGACACCACTGGAGACTCTGCAGCCAACAGTGTATTGGGGAGAAGGAGGCTGCAAATGGGTCCTGAGCAGGAAGAGCGGAGGGCCCCAACAGGAACGTGGGCTGAATGAGGGGGCAGAGGTAGGGAGGAATAAGGACATGGGCTGGGGGAGTTCGGAGATGAAGAAAAGGACTTGTAGCTCGGGAGCCAGGAAGATTAGGGAGCACAGAGATAATGTACTGGATAGGATCATGACAAGCTCACAGCAGCACTGGAGGAAACCTGCAAGCAATTCCACTGGTCACCTCATGGCTGTGCTGCAGGACAGAGCAAGAGCTGTAGACAGAAAATATAAGGATTTCAGACTGTAACCGATAGAGATATCTATCAAATCGAACTCCTTTATCTATGTAGAACCATAGAAAAGATACAGCACAGAAGGGGGCCATTCGGCCCATCCTGTCCGCGCCGGCTCGAAGAACAACCAGATGCCCATTCTAATCCCACCTTCCAGCACCCAGTCCGTGGCCCTGCAGCTTACAGCACTTTAGGTGCAGGTCCAGGTACTTTTTAAAAGAGTTGAGGGTCCCTGCCTCTGCCACCAATTCGGGCAGCGAATTCCATACACCCACCACCCTCTGGGTAAAAAAGTTTTTCCTCATGTCCCCTCTAATCCTTCACCAATCAGCTTAAATCTATGTCCCCTAGTTCTTGAACTCTCCGCTAGGGGAAACAGGTACTTCCTGTCTACTCTATCTGGGCCCCTCATAATTTTGTACACCTCAATCACGTCTCCCCTCAGCCTCCTCTGCTCCAAGGAAAACAACCCCAGCCTATCCAATCTCTCCTCGTAGCTGCAATTTTCAAGCCCGGGCAACATTCTTGTAAATCTTCTCTGCACTCTCTCCAGAGCAATTACGTCCTTCCTGTAATGTGGTGACCAGAACTGCGCACAATACACCAGCTGTGGCCTTACCAGTGTTTTATGCAGTTCCATCATTACATCCCTGCTTTTGTATTCTATACCTCGGCTAATAACGGAGAGCATTCCGTATGCCTTCTTCACAACCTTATCTACCTGTACTGCCACCTTCAGGGACCTGTGCACATGCACTCCAAGGTCTCTCACTTCCTCTACCCCTCTCAATGGGCTCGATATTAGGAGGGAGGCGGGTTGGCAGCGGGAGGTCCACTGGGCACGTGGGTAACGCGCCCAGTGAATTCGGGGTGCTCCCCACGCGATCGCAGCCTAATTGAAGCCACTTACCTTGGCTTCCAGGTTTCGTGCTAGAAAGCTGCGCAGCGGGCGGACTGCGCACCTGCATCATAGGCTGTCAGCTGGAGGAGCCCTATTTAAAGGGGCAGTCCTCCATTGACTGATGCTGCAGAAAGGAGCCAAAATTACAGCATGGAGCAGCCCAGGGGGAAGGCTGCTCCCAGGTTTAATGATGCCTCACTCCAGGTCCTACTGGATGGGGTGAGGAGGAGGGGGAGGACAGAGATCTTCACCCCGGTGGACGGGAGGAAGTGGCCTTGTCACCACTACTGCCACGTCTTTACGAATCTTGTCTGGTTTGTGCAATAATGCCCTTTCCTGAGGATCACCATGAAGACCCACACCTGATGCCACCCATTGTGTCACTGCAGAGTGGGTGTAGGTGTATTTGCAGGGCTCTTTGGAAGGATGCGGAGGAGAAGTTGTTGAGGGCAGTGGTGACTTTGACAGCGACAGGTAAAAAGATAGTGATCAGGCCCAGCCTGGGAGCAGCTCGGCATGAAGGAGGCTGCAGATGTCCACGACGACATGTCGAGTGACTCTGAGCCTCCGTGTGCACTGCTGCTCAGAGAGGTCCAGGAAGCTGAGCCTCGGTCTGTAGACCCTGTGGCGAGGGTAGTGCCTTCTGCGACGCATCTCTCTCTGCGGTTGCCCTCCCTCCTGCTTTGCAGGTGGATGTGTCACAGCACTGTGTTGTGGAGCTCACGTGTCAGAGGTGGACGGCATGGCTGGCGAGGCTGGTGATGCTGTTCGTCCTCCGAGGAGGTCATGACTGCAGCTATGGCGGCCCCCATCCGGAAGATATACGTTTGAGGGGTCCGCAAGGTAAGTAAATGTGTTGAGGTTCCAAGTTGGTGAATTTTATTGTTAGGAGGAGGATGGTGGAGGCCAAACTTTGTCCAAAGTGACAGAGTGGCTCCTGCAATGAGTGAGGGTCTCCCCCCACCCCCCTCCCCCCACCCCCTCCCCCCACCCCCTCCCCCCCACCTGTCAAGTGGACCGGCGGGAGTCCCACATGCTGCGGCTGCGCGCGCATCTAAGCGCGTCACTGGGGAACCCAGAAGTGGGCGGGTTGGAGCCAGGCTCCGGACCCGCCCTGAGAATCCCCGATTTTCGGAGCCTGCCCGCCACGAACCCGCCGGCTCGGACGTCCAAAAATCGAGCCCAGTATATTCCCGTTTACTGCGTATTCCCTTTTACTGTTTGCCCCTCCCTAAGTGCATTACCTCACACTTCTCTGGGTTGAACTCCATTTGCCACTTTTCCGCCCACTCCACCAACCCATTGATATCTCCTTGGAGTCTACAGCTATCCTCTTCACTATCAACTACACGGCCAATTTTTGTGCCATCTGCAAATTTGCCAATCGTGCCCCCTACATTCAAGTCCAAATCATTAATATATACCACAAACAGCAAGGGACCCAACACTGAGCCCTGTGGCACACCACTGGAAACGGATTTCCATTCGTAAAGACATCCATCCACCAGACATATATCTCTGAGGTGGATAAGATTTAATTTTCAATAAAGTTATTTTCTATTTTTATTCTGAACCTTTGTGAGGTGTGTACCTTGCAGTAAAGGGTACTCACCTTTAACATTTCTAATACTCGCCCTTGTATGTTCTAAGACCATATGAGATAGGAGCAGGAGTAGGCCATTCGGCCCCTCGAGCCTGCTCCGCCATTTAATGAGATCATGGCTGATCTGATTTTTACCTCAACTCCACTTTCCCGCCCTTTCCCCATATCCTTTGACTCCCTTGCTGATCAAAATTTTGTCTAACTCAGCCTTGAATGTATTCAATGACTCAGCTTCCACAGCTTTTTGGGGTAAAGAATTCCAAAGATTCACGGCCCTCTGGGAGAAGAAATTCCTCCTCATTTCCATCTTAAACGGGCAACCCCTTATTCTGAGACTATGTCCCCTAGTTTTAGATTCCCCCATGAGGGGTAACATCCTCTCAGCATCTACTCTATCGAGTCCCCTCAGAATCTTGTATGTTTCAATAAGGTCTCCTCTCATTCTTCTAAACTCCAATGAGTATAGTCCCAACCTGTTCAATCTTTCCTCATAAGACAACCCTTCCATACCTGGAATCAACCTGGTGAACCTTCTCTGAACTGCCTCCAATGCAAGTATGTCCTTCCTTAAATAAGGGCACCAGAACTGAACGCAGTACTCCAGGTGTGGTCTCACCAGCACCCTGTACAGTTGTAGCATGACTTCCCTGCTTTTATACTCCATCCCCCTTGAAATAAAGGCCAATATTCCGTTTGCCTTCCGGATTACCTGCTGCACCCGTACGTGACTTTTTGTGTTTCATGTACGAGGACACCCAGGTCCCTCTGTGCCGCAGCATTTTGTAGTATTTCTCCATTCAAATAATATTTTGCTTTTTTATTTTTCCTCCCAAAGTGGATGACTTCACATTTTCCCACATTATATTCCATCTGCCAAATTTTTGCCCATTCGCTTAACCTGTCAATATCCCTTTGCAGACACTTTGTGTCCTCATCGCAACTTGCTTTTCCACCTATCTTTGTATCATCAGCAAATTTGGCCACAAGACACTCTGTTCCTTCATCCAAGTCATTAATAAATATTGTAAATAGTTGAGGCCCCAGCACTGAGCCCTGCGGCACCCCACGAGTTACAGATTGCCATTTTGAAAATGACCCTTTTATCCTGACTCTTTGTTTTCTGTTTGTTAGCCAATCCTCTATCCATGCCAGTATATTACCCCCAACACCATGAGCTCTTATCTTGTGCAGTAATCTTTTATGTGGCACCTTATCGAATGCCTTTTGGAAATCCAAATATACTGCATCCATTCGTTCCCCTTTATCCACCCTGCCCGTTACTTCCTCAAAGAACTCTAATAAATTTGTCAGACATTATTTCCCTTCATAAAACTATGTTGACTCTCCTTGATTGTATTATGAGTCTCCAAATGTCCTGCTACTATTTCCTTAATATTGGATTCTAGCATTTTCCCAATGACAGATGTTAGGCTAACTGGTCTATAGTTACCTGCTTTCTGTCTCACTCCCTTCTTGAATAGGGGTGTTATGTTTGCGGTTTTCCAGTCTGCTGGGACCTTTCCAGAATCTAGTGATTTCTGGAAGATTACAACCAATGCGTCCACTATCTCTGTAGCCACTTCCTTTAAGACCCTCGGATGCAAGCCATCAGGTCCAGGGGACTTGTCAGCCTTTAGACCCATTAGTTTACCTAGTACTTTTTCTCTAGTGATAGTGATTGTTTTTCGTTCCTCCCTCCCCTTTGCCCCTTGATTTTCTACTATTATTGGTATGTTATTCGTGTCTTCTACTGTGAAGACAGATACAAAATACCTGTTCAATTCCTCTGCCATTTCCTTGTTTTCCATTATTATTTCCCCAGTCTCATCCTCTAAGGGACCAATGTTTACTTTAGCTACCCTCTTCCTTTTTATATACTTGTAGAAGCTTTTACTGTCAGTTTTTATATTTCTTGCTAGTTTACTCTCATAATTTATTTTCTCCCTCTTTATTATTCTTTTAGTCATCCTTTGCTGGTTTTTAAAGTTTTCCCAATCTTCGAGTTTGCCAGTAATCTTTGCCATGTTGTATGCTTTTTCTTTTAACCTGATACCATCCTTGACTTCCTTAGTTAGCCATGGTCGGTTCACCCTTTTTGTGGAGTCTTTCCTCCTCACAGGGATATATTTTTATTGCAAGTCATAAAATATCTTTTTAAATGTTTGCCACTGCTTATCCACCATCATACCATCTAATCTGTTTACCCACTCCTTTAGGAGTGTCAGGGGCTGTGTCTGCCTGCAGCCAAGCACCAATACTGCTGAATGGGGAACCCCGGGAGCGACACCCCATCTGGTTTTCTGTTCTCTGCTCTACTTCAGGCGAAACCCGACCTTCACCCAGTGTCTCCCCACATCGAACACCTGAACCCAGAGACTCCGTGGAGCAGGATCCGCACCCAGAATACTACGTTTTCTGTTCTCTCCACAGATGCTGGCTGTGTTTTCAGCTTTTTCTGTTTCTGTTCTGTGCAAACCTCCGTGAAGCTGCTTGTTCACAGTGCCAGCGTGGGTGGGAGCAATGGTCCTCTCCTGGTATTGACCAACCTGTGCCAACGTGAGACTCACTCGACCTACCATAAACTGCCTGATCATTCAGGGACTGAGGGTGGAGGGCGGGCTGAGAACCACGGAATATTTAACGGGCCTGGGCAGATGCTCTGTTCACTTTTACTCTTCTTCTTCAGGTGGGTGAAAGGTTACACGACGCAGAATGTGCTTTTTGTCAACAACAACACAGTTTGCTACCCCTGTGGGAACTACCTGATTTTCATGGACATCGACACACAGAAGGAGATGGTGCTGCAGTGCGAGAGTGGCAGTATCGGAGCTTTCACAGTCAACAGCGCCAGAGAAATCGTGGCTTTTTCAGAGCAGCGGTTAAAGCCGTCCATCTACCTGTACACCTTCCCAGAACTGACCAAGACTGCTGTTCTCATGGGTACGTGCTGTTAGAGGATAGTTGTTCTCATTTAGAAAGAAAGACTTGCCTTTATACCGCGCTTTTCACAACCTCACAGTGTCCCAAGGCGCCTTACAGCCAATGAAGTATTTTTTGAAGTGTAGTCACTGTTGCAGGAAACACACGATTTGGGCACAGCAAGCTCCCACAACAGCAATGTGATAATGACCAGATAATCTGTTTTAGTGATATTGGTTGAGGGATAAATATTGGCCAGGACAGCGGCCTCGGTTCTTCTTCGAAATAGTGCCTTGGGGTCTTTTGCGTCCACCTGAAAGGGCAGACAGGGCCTCGGTTTAACTTCTCATCCTCCAACAATGCAGTGCTCCCTCAGTACTGCACTGGAGTGTCAGCCTCGATTATGGGCTCAAGTCTCTGGAGTGCGACTTGAACCCACGTCCTTCTGACTCAGAGGTGAGAGTGACACCAACTGAGCCACAGCTGACACATCTAAGTTACTAAGTTATTCCTCCAAACAATAGGGCGCAAAGTCATTTGTTGTTGATATACACAGTGCATTAAGTGTACAGTGATAACTATTTTTGCTAAGTCCACATACACTGAACAGCACTTTTTGGCGATACCGTGCGAGTTCACCGGAGAATTCAAAACACATTACAGTTCTCAAGCTTGAAAGAATTTTCAAGCCTGATCAACCCCATCGGAATTGAGGGTCTCTCCCCCAGAACCTTCTCTTTTATATCCTTTTTTTTCAATCCTGTTATGTTTCAGCATTACCTCGTCCTTTCACACGTCCCTTCATCAATAACTATCAAAGGCTTTATTTACTCTGTATCTAACCCATGCTGTACCTGCCCTGGGAGTGTTTGATGGGACAGTGTAGAGGGAGCTTTACTCTGTATCTAACCTGTGCTGTACCTGCCCTGGGAGTGTTTGATGGGACAGTGTAGAGGGAGCTTTACTCTGTATCTAACCCATGCTGTACCTGCCCTGGGAGTGTTTGATGGGACAGTGTAGAGGGAGCTTTACTCTGTATCTAACCCTGTACCTGCCCTGGGAGTGTTTGATGGGACAGTGTAGAGGGAGCTTTACTCTGTATCTAACTCATGCTGTACCTGCCCTGGGAGTAACATTGGAACATAGGAACAGGAGTAGGCCATTCAGCCCCTCATGCCTGCTCTGCCATTTGATAAGATCATGGCTGATCTGTGATCTAACTCCATATACCTGCCTTTGGCCCATATCCCTTAATCTGTTTGTTGCTGCTGTTTGGCGTCCATTGTTGTTGTTTATATTCTTACTCTCTAACATTCTTCAACCTGATGAGCATAAATTTCACAAAAAGAAAGCAAAAACAAGAGGATATTTCCTGATGTCACTTATTTCTCTATTTTTCAGAAGGGGCAGAATTGGAGTACACACTGCTGGAATTCAGCTTCTCGGGCTCGTACTTCGCGAGTTTCTCCTCGATCCCGGAGTTCAGTCTAACTATCTGGTAACTTTTTATGGATACTGAATTGCACTCTACAATGGTCTGAGAATGAGAAACTCGCTACCACATGGAATGGTTGAGGCAAATAGCATAGATGCATTTAACGGGAATCTAGATAAGTACATGAGGGAGAAAGGAATAGAAGGATATGCTGATAGGGTGAGATGAAGTAGGGAGGGAGGAGGCTCGTGTGGAGCATAAACACCAGCACGGATCAGTTGGGCCGAATGGCCTGTTTCTGTGCTGTAAATTCTATGTAATCACCTGCACTATTCCACAGCACCACCCTCAGTATTTGACATGGTGTAATGTTACATTAAAGCAGAAAGAGGATCTTTGGACCTTACCTCACAGCTCAGGTGTCTGCAGTGTGTTGTACTTGTTTCACCTCCAGGACCTGGTTTGAATCCAGGAAAGACTAGTGGGAAAAAAAAATCTCCTCTGTCTGACGGGTATAAGTATTCTAAACAAAAACGGATAAGTCCACAGCACATATTGGCATTAAAAGAAATCTCACTTGTAGTTGACATAAAGACAGCTAGCTCTGAAAATGGAAATGTCACACTGGTACAGTTAGACTAAAGGACGTTACTGGGGAAGAGTGGAGGGAGCTTCACTCTGTATCTAACTCGTTCTGTACCTGCCCTGGGAGTGTTTGATGGGACAGTGTAGAGGGAGCTTTACTCTGTATCTAACCCGTGCTGTACCTGCCCTGGGAGTATTTGATGGGACAGTGTAGAGGGAGCTTTACTCTGTATCTAACCCGTGCTGTACCTGCCCTGGGAGTGTTTGATGGGACAGTGTAGAGGGAACTTTACTCTGTATCTAACCCGTGCTGTACCTGCCCTGGAAGTGTTTGATAGGATGTTGCAGTGAGCAGAATAAAGCTCCTTTCAATGCCTATTAGGCAAGTGCCGTACGTTCTAAATGTTAGTGCTTTTCCTTCTGCTTGAACAAAGCTGCGAGATTAAAAAATTAGCAGTCTTAGATAAAAATGAATAAAAAAACCTTGTTGAATGATTTACATAAGAACATAAGAAACAGGAGCAGGAGTAGGCCATTCGGCCCCTCGAGCCTGCTCCACCATTCAATCAGATCATGGCTGATCTTCAACCTCAACTCCACTTTTCTGCCCGATCCCCATATCCCCTGATTCCCCTAGAGTCCAAAAATCTATCCATCTCCGCCTTGAATATATCCAATGCCTCAGCATCCACAGCCCTCTGGGGTAGAGAATTCCAAAGATTCACAACCCTCTGCGTGAAGAAATTCCTCCTCATCTCAGTCTTGAATGGCCGACCCCATATCCTGCGACTATGCCCCCTAGTTCTAGACCCTCCAGCCAAGGGAAACAATCTCTCAGCATCTACCCTGTCAAGTCCCCTCATTATCTTATATGTTTCAATGAAATCCCCTCTCATTCTTCTAAGCTCCAGAGAGTATAGGCCCATTCTACTCACATTTCATTTATAATATTCTGTACCAACTTTTGTCTACATTTGGAATAATTATTGGGCCTGTGCAGCCCAATATTGTTTTCCTTATTTGTTCCTTTTCTTTGTGACTTCCTGTTCCAGGTGGCATTCTCTGGCCTCGAGGACAAGGCAGGAAAAACCACGTGTCCCAAGGCCCGTGCTGCACTGTATCTCAATACGGAGCAGTACCCGAGGGCAGACCGTGGTGACTAACCAAACCCGCGGTTGATTTATTTATCCTTGCCCAGTACAGCGGCCAGGAGCAGCCCAGTACTGACTTGTGCTCACTGTGACTCCAACATGGCTACGCTCCTGGTGTTTGGAGAGCCACAGGCTCAGATCTGAACTTCGCAGCTGTGCAAACCTGACACCATCAGCATTTTGGTTCTACAAGCCTTGTTCTCTGAAAAATGATAAAGATATTGCTGTTAATCAGTTTTCATTGTTCTTAACTGCCACAAGGAACTGGAAAACCAGCGTTCGTCTCTGCAGCCAGTCCATTATGGACATGAAGGCTAATGTCCTGAGTTTCAATCCCATGAACCAGCTGCAGCTGTGTCTGGCCAGCGAGGAGTGCCTTTTACTGTGGAATATTGAACGAAGCGACAACTTTCACATCTTAAACTGTGTGTAAGTGGCGTGGATTAAAGAGGGGTCTTCGTGTAACTAAGCTAATGAATTGTCACAAGCATATTTTACCAAAACTATCTGGCCCTCTACACGATCCTGTTCCAATTATACATAGGACAGAACATAAAGAAAGAATTGCATTTATATAGCATCTTACATGACCTGAGAGCATCCCAAAGCGCTTCACAGCCAAATAAATACTTTTAAAGTGTAGTCACTATTGTAATGTAGGAAATGCGGCAGCCAATTTGTGCACAGCAAGATCCCACAAACAGCGATGTGATAATGACCAGATAATCTGTTTTTAGTGATGTTAGCTGAGGGATAAATATTGGCCAAAACACTGGGGAGGACTCCCCTGCTCTTCTTCAAAATAGTGGCCATGGGATCTTTTACGTCCACCTGAGAAGAGGGACTGGGCCTCATTTTAATGTCTCATCCGTAAGACGACACCTCCGATAGTGCAGCACTCCCTCAGTACTGCACTGGGAGTGTCAGCCCGGATTTTGTGCTCAAGTCTCTCGAGTGGGACTTGAACCTACGACCTTCTGACTCAAAGGTGAGAGTGCTGCCCACTGAGCCACGGCTAACTCAGCATGACCTTCAGTTGTCCTGACTGAGACTTTGCAGGGAATATGCCGAGATCAGTGTAAGCGGTAACCATAGTGATAAAAGTTAGCTCAATTTTGGGCCAACTCAAATCCGCTCCCTTCTCGCTGGTGGGTTAATCATACCTTTATTTGCAGTTTGATCCCTTATTGTTGTCTTAGGTGGCAACTCGTACACTGGACAAGTGAGTAGCACTGAGGATTGGGTGAAAAAAGGCCAGCTGAGATTTTGGTTTTGCAAAACTAAATTAAATAGGTTAGGGAGGACCAAGGGTCACAATCTCAAGTTATATGAAGACAGATCTAGGTTAGATATCAGGAGGTGGTTCTTTTCCCAGAGAATAGTGGGCCTTTGGAACAGGCTGCCAGCCTGTACGGTGGACACCGATTCGCTGAATTCCTTCAAGTGAGAGCTGGACCTGTTTCTGGCTGGGGTGGAGATCACCTTGAACAGGAGGTAGGTTCCGTATGACATTAATCAGGACCAGGGAGATCTCCTGGACTGGCTTTGATCGCCTGAATGGGTCAGAGAGGAATTTTCCAAATTTTTGTTCCCTAATTGGCCTGTGTTTTTATCTTTTTTTTGCCTCTCCCGGGAGGTCACAAGGTGCCGGATGGGGTGGGGAGTGTCTGTATCATGATACACAAGACACCACATTTATGTGGGACAGGCTGGATGGATCAGAAGGTCTTATCTTGTCCATCATTGTTCGTATCACTAGTGACCCAGAGAGCATATTGGGAAATGGGTGCCAGTGACCAAAACTTTAAATTAATAAACCAAAACCATAAACCAATAGTCAGCTAAACAGCTTTAAACAAGCCTTGAAGATACTGAGGGAAGAGTTTAAACATATCAACTGGGGCATAGCACTCGAGAAAACCAATTGAGGACAAATTTCAGAACATATTACTGAGCAGGATAAGTACACCCAAAGGATAGGAAGGGCAGGTCAGTGACGTTTGCTAAATGGATTCATAAGACAATACAAGGTGATTTAAATAAGGAAAGAAAAGTCTACAAAGCTCGTAAGGAGAAAGGTGAGGGGGACGGGGGAACACTGGATAGAATACAGGAACCTCCAAAAAATGTAAACCAAGTGGTCAGGGGGCAAAGAAGGAATTAGAAATGAGTTTGAGTGTAAAAAGTAAGCACAACACTGAGACATTCTTCTATATTATAACAGAAAGGGGGTTATCAAAGGAGAATTGAGATCCCCTAAATATGGACAAACAGGATTATAGGTGAGGGTGAACTAAGAGTAGTTAACGAACTAAATGCATATTTGCAGGAAGTTTCTTCTAGAGAAGGCACTCGTAGCATGTCACCCATCAACGGAGGTTCTACAACAGAACTTAGTGATGGACAGCACTGGCATGAGCTTCCCAAGCAGGCTGAGAGAACTCCCCAGGGTGGGTTCTGTGCGCCCGAGGGTGCCATGTGAGACTGGGAACAAAATCTGCAAAGTGCGACAGTCATTTGAGGCGTTCGGGGAACAGGCGGAGGTCCCACTGGGTTAGAAACAAGCCAACGTGATATCCACTTTCAAGAAGGGTGAACCCACCCCCCTCCCCCCAGATAACCACAGACCCACTGGGCTTCCATCAGTTAAATAAAAAGGGAAAACTGCAAGTCTGAACTAAAAATCTGGACTTTTAGGGAATGAAGCTGAGCACGTGGAAGGATTAGCAGTGGGAGAGCATTTTGGGGGTAGTGATCATAATTCGGTTAGATTTAGCAGAGTTATGGAAAAGGACAAAAATATACCAGGAATAAAAGTTCTCAATTGGGGAAAGGCCAATTTTACTAAGCTGAGAAGTGATTTAGCAAAAGTGGACTGGAAACAGCTACTTGAAGGTAAATTAGTGTCAGAGCAGTGGGAGCCCTTCAAGGGAGAGATAGTGAGGGTTCAGAGTAATCATGTTCCCACACAGGAAAAGAGTGGGACTGCCAAATCTAGAGCAGCCTGGATGACAAGGAACATATAGGGTAAGATACGGCAAAAAAGGGAAGCTTATGTCAGACACCGAGAACTCAATACTGCAGAAAGTCTAGAGGAGTATAGAAAGTGCAGGGGTGAAATTAAAAAAGAAATTATGAAAGCAAAGAGAGGACATGAAACATTACAGACAAGTAAAATCAAGGAAAACCCAAAGATGTTTTATAAATACATAAAGAGCAAGAGAATAACTAAGGAAAGTAGGGCCTATTAGAAACCAAAAGGGTAACCTATGTGTGGAGGCGGAAGATGTGGGTATGGTTCTTAATGAATACTTTGCGTCTGTCTTCACAAAAGAGAGGGACGATGCAAAGATTATAGTTGAGGAGGAGTGTGAAATATTGGATAGGATAAACACAGTGAGAGAGGAAGAGGAAGACCTGGATGGAATGTATCCCAGACTGTTAAGAGAAGCAAGGGAGGAAATAGCAGAGGCTCTGACCATCATTTTCCAATCCTCCCTGGCTACAGGTGTGGTGCTGGAGGATTGAAGGACTGCTAACATTGTACCATTGTTTAAAAAGGGAGAAAGGGATAGACCGAGTAATTACAGGCCAGTCAGCCTAACCTCGGTGATGGGCAAATTATTGGAATCCATTCTGAGGGACAGCATAAATCGTGATTTAGAAAGGCACGGGTTAATCAAGGACAGTCAGCATGGATTTGTTAAGAGAAGGTCGTGTCTGACTAACTTGATTGAATTTTTTGAGGCAGTAACAAGGAGGGTCAATGAGGGTAATGCATTTGATGTAGTCTACATGGATTTTAGCAAGGCTTTTGACAAGGTCCGACATGGCAGACTGGTCAAAAAAGTAAAAGCCCATGGGATCCAAGAGAAAGTGGCAAGTTGGATCCAAAATTGGCTCAGTGGCAGGAAGCAAAGGGTAATGGTCAACGGGTGTATTTCTGACTGGAAGATTGTTTCCGGTGGGGTTCTGTAGGGCTCAGTACTGGGTCCCTTGCTTTTTGTGGTATATATTAATGATTTGGACTTGAATGTGGGAGGCTTGATCAAGAAGTTTGCAGATGATACAAAAATTGGCCGTGTGGTTGATAGTAAGGAGGAAAGCTGTAGACTGCAGGAAGATATCAGTGGACTGGTCAGGTGGGCAGAAAAGAGCAAATGGAATTCAATCCGGAAAAGAGCTCTTTTTCGTCTGGCATGGACACAATGGGCCAAATTGCCTCCTTCTGTGCTGTAACTTTCTATGATTCTATGAAGTGAGAGGTATACATTTGGGGAGGGCAAACAAGGCAAGGGAATGCACAATAAATGGGAGGATACTGAGAGGTGTAGAGGAACAGATAGACCTTGGAGTGCATGTCCACAGATCCCTGAAGGTAGCAGGATAGGTAGATAAGGTGGTTAAGAAGGCATATGGAATACTTTCCTTTATTAGCCGAGGCATAGAATATAAGAGCAGGGAGGTTATGCTGGAACTGTATAAAACACTAATTAGGCCACAGCTTGAGTACTGCATACGGTTCTGGTCACCACATTACAGGAAAGATGTGATTGCACTAGAGAGGGTACAGAGGAGATTTACAAGGATGTTGCCAGGGCTGGAGAATTTTAGCTGTGAGAAAAGATTGGATAGGCTGGGGTCGTTTTCTTTGGAACAGAGGAGGCTGAGGGAGATTTAATTGAGGTGTATAAAATTATGAGGGGCCTCGATTGAGTGGATAGGAAGGGCCTATTTCCTTTAGCAGAGGGGTCAGTGACAAGGAGGCATAGATTTAAAGTAATTGGTAGAAGGATTAGAGGGGAGCTGAGGAAAAATGTTTTCACCCAGAGGTTGGTAGGGGTCTGAAACTCACTGCCTGAGAGGGTGGTAGAGGCAGAAACCCTCAACTCATTTAAAAAGTACTTGGATGTGCACCTGAAGTGCTGTAACCTGCAGGGCTACAGACCAAGTGCTGGAAAGTGGGATTAAGCTGAATGGCTCTTTTTCGGCCGGCACGGACACGGTGGGCCGAATGGCCGCCTTCCGTGCCGTAACTTTCTATGATTCTATGATTCTAAAAACAGAAAATGCTGGAAATACACAACAGGTCAGTCTTCAGCTGTACTAAGAAAAGATATGGCATGAGGTTTTGGGCATGCCTCCTTCATCAGATGCGTGTGGAAGGACGGGAGGAAGGGAAGACTGAGGGGGGTGTGGAGTTCCACAGATTTGAGGTCCTGGGAAAGAATGGGTTAGAATAGGAACTAATACAGTGAATCTTGATTTTGAACACAGGGAGGAGGAAGAGTGTAGGATTTAGAGCTTGGCAAGAACATAGGAAGGAGTTCAGAGGAGCACCGACCATAGTAGTATCGGTAAAATAGAGACACAATGAAGCTAGTGAGGGAGAGAGAGAGAGAAAAGTGGGGCTAAGGAGGAGTTATTTATCAGTTGATAAGTTGATCAGGATGGAAGAGAAGAGACAAAGGAGAGAGGGATAGTTTTGACTTTGTGCGATAGTGTAAACCGGGTGATGGTGAGTTGGTAGCGAGTCAATAGAAATAAAAATCGGGAGATGTAAAATGGGCTGCTGACTCACTATTACACGGCTTATACTATCGCACAAAGTCAAAATTGACCCCAGAGAGAGAGAGAGAGAGAGAGAAACAAGCAAAGATATTGGGGGTGCAGTATGGGGTTGTGAAGCACTGGAGCCCTAACTTGCTGCATCTTGAGGGTAGATGCAGCTATTAGCCTGGTGCTCTCTGCGGAGTTCCCAATCCCATTGAAGTATTGGGGTAATTTTAACCTAATCCCCCCCCAGTGGGAAACTGACAGGAACGGATCGAGTGCCCGGTTTATCCCCCGCACCCACCGCCCCCCCTCCCCCCCGCTCCCCCCCCCCCAACCCAGGTGGAGTCCAAAATGGGTGCCCGACGGTATCAGTTTCCCGCCGGGCAGGTTAGGTTGAAATGACTTCCCCCGCCCCCTTCACCCCCATATGTTTCCACCAGGAAGCAAGGGAATATTCAGTGCAAGAGTTCCTGTGCACCTCCTGGTAGCTTATTTGAGATGGGCGTCGATGGAGGTCAAGAAATTTGTTCCTTGATCTCTGGCAGTGGCTGCAGGACTTTCCATACGGGATAAGCGTAACGTATGAAGAAACCTCTAGCTAGATGGTGATGAATGTAACTAAATCTTAATATATTCAAATAAAGATACGCGCTTGAAGAAGAGTGAAGGTAAGATTAACATTTAATTGGGTGTACTGAATACATTTATGAAGAAGTGAAGGGATATCGCCATTTCATCTGCAGTGCTGAGTAAATCAGGATATCTCTAACTCAAAAATATGAATAAAACCCTTTTGTTTTTTGTTTGCAGAAAAGTAAACCTCCCTGCGGAAGATGGTTCTCCAGCAGTGCAAGAGGAGGTTGCGATGGGCCCTGACTGCAATGCGTTATCCTACTATGGCCCAAGGATGTTGATGTCAGCCCAGGCGGGTCTCGTGGGAAACATGGCCAATACATTTGTGGTAAGTTGCTACAGGTGATTTTTCAACCGTGTGTGCGTCAGAGCTCAGCCTGATCCTCACCTCGTTTGCTGTCAACGCATGATCGCATCATACGGCACAGAAGGAGGCCATTCAACCCATTGGCGGAATCCTGGAGCAGGTTCGGAGCCCGGTTCCAACCTGTTCACTTCCGGGTTCCCCAGTGACGTGTTTGGGTTTGCGCGCAGTTCCCGCATGCGGGACTCCCACCAGCAATTAAAATAATTTAGATAGTTATTTAGGTAGTTGAGGCACTTGACAGACCTCATTGACTGGAGATTTTGGCAGGGGTGCAATTTTGAAGGATCCTCAGCGTGTTTCCCGTGCTGTGGGAAACACTCCCTGTTGGAGCAGATGTGTTTCAGCCAGCAGCCAGTGGGAGATGCAAAGGATTATTTGACAGGTGGGGAGAAAACCTCATTTATTGCAGCAGGGCACTCTGTCACTTCAGACAAAGTTTTGGCTGCAACACCTTTGTCTTTCCACTCAAAATTATTCATTTATACCCTAAACTCTGCTCTGCAAACACATTTACCTATTTTGCGGACCACATGGCTGCATTCATCACTTCATCCGAGGATGAGCAACATCACCATCCTCGCCAGGCACGCTGTCCACCTCCGCCACGTGAAGCTCCATAACACAGTGCAGCGCCACAGGCACCTGCACAACAGGAGGGAGGGCAACAACAGAGAGAGCGGCATTGCAGGAGGCACTACCCTCGCCACAGGGTCTACAGACCGAGGCTCAGCTTCCTGGACCTCTCTGAGGAGCAGTGCATACGGAGATTCAGAGTCAGTCGCCAGGTAGTCGCAGACATCTGCAGCCTCCTTCATGCCGAGCTGCTCCTGGCTGGCCTGAGCAGCAGCATCTTACCTGTCGCTGTCAAAGTCACCACTGCCCTCAACAACTTCTCCGGATCGTTCCAGAGTGCCACCGGGGACATCGCCAGGGTGTCTCAGTCGTCTGCACACAAGTGCGTAAGGCAGGTCACCGATGGCTTGTTTCGCAGGGCCTCACACTATTATCAATTTCCCCATGGATGACCTCAGCCAGACAGAGAGGGCAATGGGATTCCACACTGTGGCTGGCTTCCCACGGGTTCAGGGTGTAATCGATTGCACCCATATAGCAATATGAGCACCTCCACACGAGCCAGGACTGTTCCTCAACAGGAAGGGCTATCACTCCATCAACAATCAGCTCATCTATGACCACCGCAAGAGATTCCTTCACGTGTGCGCCAGATTCCCTGGCAGCTGCCACGATTCCTTCATCCCGCGGGAGTCTAACATCCCGCCCCTCTTCCACGCTCTGAACACCCGCAAGGGCTGGCTCCTCGGGGACAAGGGATACCCCCTGCACACGTGGCTCATGACACCTCTGAGGAACCCCATCACCGAGCAACAGCATCGATATAACGACAGCCGCATCGCCACCAGGTCTACAATTGAGCAGGCTATCGGGCTGCTCAAGATGCGCTTCAGGTGCCTTGATCGTTCTGGGGGAGCGCTCCAATACGCACCACACAGAGTGGGACACGTTATAGTCGTCTGTTGTGCCCTGCACAACAAGGCACAACAGAGAGGGGTGCCACTGGTGGCCCCATCCACATCTGGCACCCATATTGAGGAGGAGGAGGATGAGGAGGAGGAGGAGCAACCCATGGGCAGAACAGCGGCTCACCTGGCTGCTCGTGAGGCCAGGGAGTCACTGATATACGAACGGTTCTCCTAACATCAGACAGTGTGAAGAGTCCAGTCCTCACCACCTGGACAGAGGAGCGGCCACACC
Organism: Heptranchias perlo; assembly: GCF_035084215.1. Taxonomy (NCBI): domain Eukaryota; kingdom Metazoa; phylum Chordata; class Chondrichthyes; order Hexanchiformes; family Hexanchidae; genus Heptranchias; species Heptranchias perlo. The sequence goes on along the minus strand of NC_090345.1, from coordinate 2,084,294 downwards.
AGCCCCCTCCCCCTCCCCCTCCCCCTGCACAAAATAGTCCTGCAACTACACATACACCCACTGTAGGGTGACCCACTGGGTGGCATCAAGTGTGGGTGTTCATGGTGAGCCTCATGAAAGGGACTTATTACACAAGCCAGTCAAGAATGGCCAAGACGTGGCGGTAGCGGAGACAATAATAATATTTAATGTACCATTAACAAAAATCAAATATAAATAAAAAACATGACAAACCGTCAAACACCCTTGTGCATCCCCTTTGTGCACAAAACCTTTGCCTTACGCTTCCGACTACTCCTACGTGGTGCTTCCCCTGTGCCTGCAGCAGAGGTAGTGGCAGATTGCTCTCGTTCATGCCCTGACCGAATAGATGCTTTGGGCTGACGCCCTCTGGGTTTCGGTGCCCGATGACTGCTCCACCTGCACCTGTGCAGGGGCAGACTCGGCCACCTGGAGAGGGGGCAGCATTGCGGGTACTGGTTGAGAGGGGGGGGCAACGGGTGAGATGGTGGGGGCGCTTTGATTGGCGTCCCCACGTCCATGTCCCCTTTCGCCATCATCCCTCTCTTGGGGCAGGCCCACATCACTCCTAGCACCCTGCTAGACGACAGTTTGGAGGACATGTGTGAAGCCTTGTAAGGCCAGTGCCTGTTTAAGGCGGCAGAAAGTTGCTCACCCTGAGTCCGAAGGGCCGTTGTCAGGGCCTCAGTGGACTCATTGGTGAGCTGTGCTTGAAGCTCGATGGAGGCTAGCCTTCCCTCCATCGCAGACATTCCCGCACTTACCCGCGACACTATCTCAGAGATGCCCTCACGTCCCTGTGACACTATCTCAGAGATTCCCTCCTGTACCTGTGTCATCATTCCACTCATGCAGGAGTTGGACTCCTCCATCCTCTGCGCAATTATGGAGAGAGCGCGTGGCACCTGTTCCAGCACCTTGTAAATGTGCTGCTGCCCCTCGATCATTCTCCTTTTAAAGGATGGCCCCCAGGGTTCAGCATCTGTGTCCAGCTAAGCAGAGCCTGGAGAAGAGAGCTCCCACCAACATGGACTCTCCACAGCTGCCCCTGCCACCAGTGTCTGCTCGTGCTCACGTGTGTGGTGACTCACCATGTACAACCCCAACTAAGTGAGGACGGGGACCCACCGAGGTGTGTATCTGCGCTGGTGGATGGCTCGCTCGGATGTGTCGGTGCCCCCTCAGAGGCCAGCAGGTCCTCTGAGGAATCGCCCTCCGCCATCACAGCAGTCGCTGAAGGCCCTGTAAGAGAACAGAAGGCAATATTAAACATGATGACAGATGTTGAGGTGCTGAAGATGGCAAGGCATGTGAACATCATTTTTTTATTCGTTCATGGGATGTGGGCGTCGCTGGCGAGGCCGGCATTTATTGCCCATCCCTAATTGCCCTTGAGAGGGTGGTGGTGAGCCGCCTTCTTGAACCGCTGCAGTCCGTGTGGTGAAGGTTCTCCCACAGTGCTGTTAGGAAGGGAGTTCCAGGATTTTGACCCAGCGACGATGAAGGAACAGCGATATATTTTCAAGTCGGGATGGTGCGTGACTTGGAGGGGAACGTGCAGGTTTTGTTGTTCCCATGTGCCTGCTGCTCTTGTCCTTCTAGGTGGTGGAGGTCGCGGGTTTGGGAGTTGCTGTCGAAGTTCAGCTATTGTGAGTGCTGAATGTTAAAATTCCATCACCAGTCGTTTGTCGGGTGGCAGTCTCGGCGTCCCCAACGGACAGGCACTCGAGGGTGCGGCTCACTTCAAGAGCCTCCTGCTCTGCGTCCGTGAGGTCGACCTGATGTTGCGGCCCCCCCTCCGGTCTTCGCCCTCTCCCGTGCGTTCTGGGCTCTTTTCTCCTATAAGGGGAGAAAGTAGAGAGGCGTGAATGAGTGATGGTGACGTGGCCAGCCGCTGAATGCATTGGTTTGGGTGAGGCTGACCATGAAAGAGATGTACCAGAGGGTGAGTATGAGACAGAGCCATGACATTGTATGAGGATTGGGTTGAGTGGTTGTGGTGGGATGAGTACTGGGGAAGTGAGTAAGTGCAGATAAGTTGAGGATGAGGTTTGAGAGGGTGTGAGGAGTGATGTGATAGAGTAGTGTTGGCAGTGCGGAAGGAGTTGTGGGGTGGGGGCGGTGATGTGGAAGATGGAGTGTAGGAGAATGAGTAAGTGTACTCACTTTGGCTGACCTGGTTAGGTCATTGAAGCACTTCCTGCACTGTATCCAGGTGCGGGAGACATTGCTGCTGTTGCTGGTGACCTCCTCTGCCACCTCGAGCCAGGCCTTCTTGGTGGCAGAGGCAGGCCACTTCCTCCCATCCGCTGGGTAGAAGATCTCCCTCCTCCTCCTCACCCCATCCAGTAGGACCTGGAGTGAGGCATCATTAAACCTGGGAGCAGCCTTTCCCCCGGCCTACTCTTTGCTGCACTTTTGGTTGTTTGCTGCAGGAGCAGCATTGGAGGACTGTCCCTTTAAATAGGGCTCCTCCAGCTGACAGCCTGTGATGCAGGTGCACAGTCCGCCCGCTGCGCAGGTTTCCGATGGGAAACCCAGAAACCACGTTAAGTGGCTTCAATTTACCTGCGATCGCGTGGGGGACGGACGGATTTCACTGGGCGGGTTACCCACGCCTCCCTGGTAATATTGGGGCCATTGTGTCTGTGCCGACTCTTTGAAAGAGCTATCCAATTAGTCCCACTCTTCCCCCCCCCCCCCCCGCCGCTCTTTCCCCATAGCCCTGCAAATTTTTCTACATGCACGTTTTCCAGCAGGGGTCACTGGCTAGCAATTCGGAGCAGGAACCCTGGCTGGTTTTTCTCTCCCCAGCCAATGGATGCAGCCAGCGCCCAGCCTCCCCTCAGCCTGACCCAGATCGGAGATATAGCAGCAGCTTCTCCCAGTGGCCCTGAGTCACGGACACCAGGAAGGTCCCAGGTTTCATACCTGGTGTATGTTGAATAACATTTTGGGATCCAGTATATGAGCAACTTGAGACCTGACGTGTGGGAAGTGTCGGAGGCTCGGGAGGAACGGAGGAACTGGTTCCCAAAGCTCTCCCCCACTGGGGGTTTTCCTCACCTCATGTCTGGGTCTGTTGTAGACTCATTGATAGAGATCGATTGCTGTGATTGGTCAACAATCCATTATCATTGTATCATGTGGACTACCAGGATGGTAGAAGGTGAACTAGATGGACCCTGGTCTATTTTCACCCAGCAATTCCTATGTTCCTGTGAGTTAGCAAGTTTTAACCAGGCTAACAACTGGGGTATTCCAGTTGGCCTCAGTGCCCCTGGGTTAGGAAAAGGAACATCAGCCAGGGTTCCTGCTGTTGATTGCCGTCCAGTGACCGCTGCTGCAAAACACCTGTGTGTGGATGTCAGGCGAGGGCAGGACTGAGCTCAGCTTGGGAGGTTCCCACAGTCAGAGTCTGCAGGCACTCAGTGTCGAGGCTCCACTAAGGTTAAGAACAGTGATTCAAGCGATTAACTGCAATTGGACAATCATTCAACCCACCGTTAAAGGTAGGTTTTCCGAGTCGTACCCGAGTCCGTGTGTATCAGAATATCCCAGGTATGCTGCCTGTGATGGATTTGAGTGGATGGGATATTGCAGGTAGTGTACCGATCGGATGGGGTACCTCACCACAGCTGAGGACTCCGAACATTTAACCTTTCAGAGTGAGCCAACACAGCTTGGGGCTCTCCTTCCCAGTGTTTAATCGGCTTTGGGGTCTCCGTACACAGCCGGCCCAACTGTGGGATGTGGAATCGAGCTGTGATTCAATAATGCTCCTTCTGCAGCTAAAGAATTTACCAGCAGGGGGCAGGATTATCCCAGATTCTATAGGGTAAGTCAAGGGGCTCCATTAAAATAGACCTACATCGATTTTTTTTTCTTTTACATTCCCTGTGTGGTAGTGCCAGCCTCGCTGAAATCAGGAGTTCACTGTGCAGGAAATCACAGATGCATTTCCCATCATTCGTGATGTAGCTGCAGTATTCCTGAGAGTGGCCCTAACCCTAGCCCCAACTCCAACTCCAACCCGAACCTGAACCCCAGCCCCGGCCCTATCACCAGTCTAACTCCAACTCTAATCTTAACATATGTCCCATCATTCATGATGCAACATGATGCAGTATCCCTGAGAGTGTCGCTGGAGCAAAGCATTGGTTGGGATTTGACCATCAACAAAAAATGAGTGAGTGTCTCTCTGTGTCAGGTTACGCTCACTGTGGGTGTTTCATTTTTAATCTCTGTTTTGCTCTTTTCTCTCTTATGAAGCCACGAGTACTCAGGAAGGTGTTGGTTCAGCCCGTGTCCGTCTGCTGGACCCCTACCTCAGACTTGTACGTGGGCTGCAAAAAGGGGCATCTTTTAATGGTAGACGCCGAGATGCATAAAGCTTCCATGCTCGCTGCTCCATCTGTTAAGCAGATGCCCGCTGGTAAGATATTTCGCTTACAGTACTGACAGAAACAGAGAGACTCTGCTCAGCTTACAGCACAAGGTTTAATTTTGGGCGGGGACTCAACGGAGTTTGGAAAAAGCCTTTCATCTGATAGGTGGTCGTTCTCTCAACTCTAGCCTCCAACATCTCATGTGTTATTGTACCACTCTTGAATTTTTCTGTTTATCAGCATTACAATGATCATTGCCCCTCTGAAATTTCACCTCTTATTCCTACCCTAAGCTGAAAAAAACCCCTTCCGACACACACTTCCTCTTCCCTTTGATGAAATCACAACTCACCGTGTCATCTCCTGCTCTATCTCATTCTTTCCCACGACTTGAAAACTGGGACTCCTCTCCTCCCTCGGTCTTCCTTTCCCTACAATGTTCTGGTTTGTAAAACCCAAGCTTGCTATCACTTTTTATCAACATTTGGTGTCAGCCGTGGTTCAGTGGGTAGCACTCTCGCCTCTGAGTCAGAAGGTTGTGGGTTCAAGCCCTACTCCCGAGGCATGATCACATAATGTAGACTGACACTCCAGTTCAGTACTGAGGGGGGGACAGTACTGAGGGAGCACTGCACTGTCGGAGGGTCAGTACTGAAGGAGCACTGCATTGTCGGAGGAGCAGTACTGAGGGAGCGCTGCACTGTGGGAGGGTCAGTACTGAGGGAGCGCTGCACTGTGGGAGGGTCAGTACTGAGGGAGCGCTGCACTGTCGGAGGGGCAGTACTGAGGGAGCACTGCACTGTCGGAGGGGCAGTACTGAGGGAGCGCTGCATTGTCGGAGGGTCAGTACTGAGGGAGCACTGCACTGTCGGAGGGGCAGTACTGAGGGAGCACTGCACTGTCGGAGGGGCAGTACTGAGGGAGCGCTGCACTGTGGGAGGGGCAGTACTGAGGGAGCACTGCACTGTCGGAGGGGCAGTACTGAGGGAGCGCTGCACTGTCGGAGGGGCAGTACTGAGGGAGCGCTGCACTGTCGGAGGGGCAGTACTGAGCGAGCGCTGCACTGTCGGAGGGTCAGTACTGAGGGAGCACTGCACTGTCGGAGGGTCAGTACTGAGGGAGCACTGCACTGTCGGAGGGTCAGTACTGAGGGAGCGCTGCACTGTCGGAGGGTCAGTACTGAGGGAGCGCTGCACTGTCGGAGGGTCAGTACTGAGGGAGCGCTGCACTGTCGGAGGGTCAGTACTGAGGGAGTGCGGCGTTGTTGGAGGTGCCGCCTTTAAACTAAGGCCCCATCTGCTCTCTCAGGTGGAAGTAAAAGATCCTATTGCACTATTTGAAGATTGGCGGGGCAGTTTTCCTCGGTATCCCTAAAAAAAACTGTAAAGTGCTTCAGGATGTTCTGAGGTTGAGAAAGGTGCTATATAAATGCAAGTCTTTATTTTTCTGGTTCCTGCTTGAGTTTGTCTTTTTTCCTATCCCAATCATACCTGGAGTTCTGCACGGTGAGCCTCGGCCCTTTGTGACGTTTCCCAATAAGAAATGTTAATTAACAATTAAAAGCCACATTTGAGGCTTGTAAAGATGTTTAAGACTCACCCAATGAATGAAAAATTGGAAACCTGGACTGATAATTGGCTTAGCAATAGAAAGCTGAAGTTGGGGGTTTAGTCAAACTCAACAGGGGGTTGTCCTGGGCTCCCTGATACTCTGCCCAGTGTGCAAACAGACAAGGAAGGTGCCAGGTTCAATTCATGGTCCCGCTGAGTTAGCTGATCTCAGATTGAAGAACACTGCAATTGGTCTTGATATCCCTGACTAAGAATGGGAGGGGAAAATCTAGGGTTACTGCTCCTGATCCATGCCCTGTGACCCCTGCTGGGAAATATGCAAGTGTGGACATTGGCTGAGGCCCTCATCAGGCATGGCTGTGATGGTTCTTGACCCTTCTTCCACTGGAAACAGTTTCTCCTTATTTACTCTATCTTAACCATTCATGATCTTGAACACCTCTATCAAATCTCCCTTTAACCTTTTCTGTTCTAAGGAGAACAATCCCAGCTTCTCCAGTCTCTCCACAAAACTGAAGTCCCTCATCCCTGGGACCATTCTAGTAAATCTCTTCTGCACCCTCACTAAGGCCTTGACATCCTTCCTAAAGTGTGGTGCCCAGAATTGAACACTACTCTAGCTGGGGCCTAACTAGTGTTTTCTAAAGGTTTAGCATAACTTCTTTGTTTTTGTACTCTCTGCCTCTATTTATAAAGCCCAGGATCCCACATACTTTCTTAACAGCCTTCTCAACTTGTCCTGCCACCTACAAAGATTTGTGTACATCCACCCCCAGGACTCTCTGTTCCTTCACCCCCTTTAAGTTTGTACTATTCAGTTTATATTGTCTCTCCTCATTCTTCCTATCAAAATGTATCGCTTCACACATCTCTGCTTTAAATTTCATTTCGGACCATTTCACCAGTCTGTCCATGTCCTCCTGAAATCTGTTACTATCCTCCACATTGTTTACTATATTTCCAAGTTTCAAGTCATCTGCAAACTTTTTGAAATTAGACCCGCTGTATACTTCCCTCCAGTCTGAAAAACAACCGTTCTCCACTACCCTCTGTTTCTGTCCCTTAGCTAATTTTGTATCCATGCTGCCACTGTCTGTTTAATTTTGCTAACAAGTTTATTATGTGGCACTTTATCAAACGCCTTTTGAAATTCCATATACACAACAGCCGCACTACCCTCATCAACCCTCTCTGTTACGCCAGGGAGAGCTGATGACTGGGAGATCTGAGGGTGCTTTGTTAGAAGGAGCAGCTCGCTTTGCCCAAAGGCCCTTCCTTGTCGACTACTTTCTTCGGAGTAGATGCTGAGATGCTCATCAGACTGCTCTGGGATTCGAGGTCATCACCCTCATCAGTGTGGAGAGCAAACATCCTAACATCTGGCATAACAAGAGAAACTGGGAACGTGCAAATCTGAAACTAAAGCAGAAAATCCTGGGAATAGACAGTTGGTCCACCGGCATCGGTAAAAGAACAGGCTAACGTGAGACAGAGAGATACTTGTATTATAAGGCGCCCATCACACCTCTCAAACTCTTCACAGAAAGTGGATTATTTTTGATGTGCAGTGATTGTTACATAGACAAATATGGCAGTCATTTTGTGTACAGCAAGATCCCACAGACAGAGATGAGATGTATGATCAGTTAACTAGTTCTTTTGGGGGTATTGGTTGAGGGAGCAATGATGGCCAGCACACCAAATGTAATTCTCCAAATGGTGCCATGCAGTCTTTAATGTCCACCTAAGTCACTGGGATAGGCAGTTAGGGTCTGGGTTTAATGTCTCATGGAGTCCCTTTGTCAGAACTCTTGGCTTTTCTCTGTTCAGTTACTAATGGGCGTACTTTGTATTTCTCGTGCTGTTTGGTGTTATCCTACCGTGCTCAACAAAGAAATCTTGTTGTATACTTGTCCCCTTGTCTAGGCAACATGATGGCAGACGTACCACAGTCGAGGATTACGATGAGTGTGTATCCCGAGCTGAAGCCATGTGCGGTGAACACCTTGGCACTCTACACAGACGGACTGTTCACAGCGGGAATGGTACTCGCTTCCCAATAGTGTCATTTTACAAAAACAAAATGCACTCAAGTATAAACTACACATGCCTGTCCATAGACCACAACTGTATACCATCATACCATAATTCCAGCAGGATTAGACTTACTGTTTAGGGTCTGGTTTGGTTTGAGTTAGTGTTTGGGGATGGGCTGGTTTGAGTTAGTATTTGGGGCCTGGGTTGGTTTGAGTTAGTGTTTGGGGCCTGGGCTGGTTTGAGTTAGTGTTTGGGGCCTGGGTTGGTTTGAGTTAGTGTTTGGGGCCTGGGTTGGTTTGAGTTAGTGTTTGGGGCCTGGGCTGGTTTGAGTTAGTGTTTGGGGCCTGGTTTGGTTTGAGTTAGTGTTTGGGGCCTGGGTTGGTTTGAGTTAGTGTTTGGGGCCTGGGTTGGTTTGAGTTAGTGTTTGGGGCCTGGGTTGGTTTGAGTTAGTGTTTGGGGCCTGGGTTGGTTTGAGTTAGTGTTTGGGGACTGGTTTGGTTTGAGTTAGTGTTTGGGGCCTGGGTTGGTTTGAGTTAGTGTTTGGGGCCTGGGTTGGTTTGAGTTAGTGTTTGGGGCCTGGGTTGGTTTGAGTTAGTGTTTGGGGCCTGGTTTGGTTTGAGTTAGTGTTTGGGGCCTGGTTTGGTTTGAGTTAGTGTTTGGGGCCTGGGTTGGTTTGAGTTAGTGTTTGGGGCCTGGGTTGGTTTGAGTTAGTGTTTGGGGACTGGTTTGGTTTGAGTTAGTGTTTGGGGCCTGGGCTGGTTTGAGTTAGTGTTTGGGGCCTGGTTTGGTTTGAGTTAGTGTTTGGGGCCTGGGTTGGTTTGAGTTAGTGTTTGGGGCCTGGGCTGGTTTGAGTTAGTGTTTGGGGCCTGGTTTGGTTTGAGTTAGTGTTTGGGGCCTGGTTTGGTTTGAGTTCGTGTTTGGGGCCTGGGTTGGTTTGAGTTAGTGTTTGGGGCCTGGGTTGGTTTGAGTTAGTGTTTGGGGACTGGTTTGGTTTGAGTTAGTGTTTGGGGCCTGGGTTGGTTTGAGTTAGTATTTGGGGACTGGTTTGGTTTGAGTTAGCATTTGGGGCCTGGATTGGTTTGAGTAAGTGTTTGGGGACTGGTTTGGTTTGAGTTAGTATTTGGGGACTGGTTTGGTTTGAGTTAGTATTTGGGGATGGGCTGGTTTGAGTTAGTATTTGGGGATGGGCTGGTTTGAGTTAGTATTTGGGGATGGGTTGGTTTGAGTTAGTATTTGGGGCCTGGGTTGGTTTGAGTTAGTGTTTGGGGCCTGGGTTGGTTTGAGTTAGTGTTTGGGGCCTGGGTTGGTTTGAGTTAGTATTTGGGGATGGGCTGGTTTGAGTTAGTGTTTGGGGCCTGGGTTGGTTTGAGTTAGTATTTGGGGATGGGCTGGTTTGAGTTAGTGTTTGGGGCCTGGGTTGGTTTGAGTTAGTGTTTGGGGCCTGGGTTGGTTTGAGTTAGTGTTTGGGGCCTGGGCTGGTTTGAGTTAGTGTTTGAGGACTGGTTTGGTTTGAGTTAGTGTTTGGGGCCTGGGTTGGTTTGAGTTAGTGTTTGGGGCCTGGGTTGGTTTGAGTTAGTGTTTGGGGCCTGGGTTGGTTAGATTTATTATTTAGGATAAGCGTTAATTTGAGTTAATATGGGGGGGCCAGGCCTGGTTTTCAGTGCAAGTTTGTTTCAGAGTTAGGATGTTGAAATATTTTTGCAGGAAGTAAAACTATCAGGTGCCATCTCTGAGTGTGTGTGTGTGTGTGTGTGCGAGACTTTGTGTGTGTGTGTGTGTGTGTGAGCGAGACTGTGTGTGTGTGCGAGACTGTGTGTGTGTGTGTGCGAGACTGTGTGTGTGTGCGAGACTGTGTGTGTGTGTGTGCGAGACTGTGTGTGTGTGTGCGAGACTGTGTGCGTGTGCGAGACTTTGTGTGTGTGTGAGACTGTGTGCGTGTGCGAGACTGTGTGTGTGTGCGAGACTGTGTGCGAGACTGTGTGTGTGTGCGAGACTGTGTGTGTGTGCGAGACTGTGTGTGTGTGCGAGACTGTGTGTGTGCGAGACTGTGTGTGCGTGTGCGAGACTTTGTGTGTGTGTGAGACTGTGTGTGCGTGTGCGAGACTGTGTGCGAGACTGTGTGTGTGTGCGAGACTGTGTGTGTGTGCGTGTGCGAGACTGTATGTGTGTGCGAGACTGTGTGTGCGTGTGCGAGACTGTGTGTGCGTGTGCGAGACTGTGTGTGTGCGTGTGTGTTTCAGAGAATGTGAGGTGAAATCCAACCGTGGGCAGTTTGAGAACTTGAATTCAGTTTTAACAAAAATCTGGAAATTAAAAAGCTGGTATCAGTAAAAGTGACCATGAAGCTGTCGGATTGTCATAAAAACCCAACTAGTTCACTTATGTCCTTTAGGGAAGGAAACCTGCCGTTCTTACCCGGTCTGGGCCTATATGTGACTCCAGTCCTACACCAATGTGGTTGACTGTTAACTGCCCTAGCAAGCCGCTGAGCTGTATCAAACCACTACAAAAAAAAACAAGGACTGCGGCAATTCAAGACGTCCACCTTTTCTGGGCAACTAGGAATGGGACTTGCCAGTGATGCCCACATCCTGAGAGTGAATTTTAAAAAAACTCGATTTGCAAGTCTATGTCTGTTCCTAAATCCTCCAACTCTCCTTAGCTTAAACCTCCTCAAAACGTTACTCTTCAACCTGGCCTCTGATAACTTGGATTAATTCTTGTGCCATTCCTGCTCAGTGTCCAATCCCTCCCTCAGTGAAGCTTTGGGATCTACTGCTACATCAAAGATGCTCTGGAAGTACAAGTCATCGTGGTGTGTGCGAGACTGTGCGTGTGTGTGTGCGAGACTGTGCGTGTGTGTGTGTGTGTGTGCGAGACTGTTTGTGTACGTGTGTGTGTGTGCGAGACTGTGTCTGTGCGTGTGTGTGCGAGTCTGTCCGTGTGTGTGTGCGAGACTGTCCGTGTGTGTGTGCGAGACTGTCCGTGTGTGTGTGCGAGACTGTCCGTGTGTGTGTGCGAGACTGTCCGTGTGTGTGTGCGAGACTGTCCGTGTGTGTGTGCGAGACTGTGTGTGTGCGTGTGTGTGAGACTGTGCGTGTGTGTGTGCGAGACTGTGTGTGTGCGTGTGTGTGAGACTGTGCGTGTGTGTGAGTGAGACATTGAGCACGTCAATGAGTGTGTGTGCACATTGTGAGATTGAGCATATGCACAGCACAGTACATTATCCGTGTGTGAGATTGCGAACATACATGAATGCATTTGTGTACCGTGTGTGGGATTAAACACATCCATGTGTCTATGTGCCGGTAACTGAGTGCAATGTATTTCTCAGGATGGAACACTCTACTGTATCAAGATCAAAAACCACAAAGTCCAGATTGAAGAATGCTGGTCGGCAGGGACGCCAATTAGGAACATTGCCTTCTCAGCAGACTACAAATCGCTGCTGGTTGCTACAGATGAGGTAATGAATGATCAGCTCCAGGCTGCACCGATCCCTCAGACCCCTAGTGCAGGGTCTGACTGGATGAGGCTCGCACATCATCAAAGTACTTTGTATTACCAACATAATCTTTTAGAATAGCATTTCCTTTCTGCTTGGTTTCAAAGAAGACTGCAGCTTCACAGGTCTATACTCATCTGTCGCTCACCCAGTGCATTGCCTTTAGTTTAGTCCAGTTTTAATTCCCTCCCCGTTAAGCTGTTCACTCATGCTGGAGTGTGGCTCCATGGGTAGTGGTTGCCCGCTGGTATCCTGTCCAAATGGCTGCTCTTCATGTGTCAACCTATTCAGTGAGTGTCCGCAGGATATTTGACCATGCAGGGCATCGTAGTTGTACCTGTTTCATTCCTCAACCAGCGCCCATACGCGTAGGCTTTCCAGCAAGGGTCACAGGGTGCTGATCAGGAGCAAGAACCATTCCTGGCCTATATCTCCCAGCAGTCTCCATTAGTGGTTCCTACCATTGCAATCTGTCAGCAAGCATTTCCCATTAGTAGTGTGTGACCATCAGTCCACATAGCTAACCATGCCAATAGTTCGTGCCCAGCCCTGCGCCCCCATGTAATACACGTGGAAACAAAGAGCTAATTTATTCCCCTCTCCCCGCACCGCCCCATCTACACTGTCTTGGTCAGGCTCACTGAGTAGTTCATCTCATGGACAATCTACAAACACCAGCACTGGCTTCTGATCTTAAGCACAGTTGATATGAAGCCGGCACAGGCACGATGGGTCGAATGGCCTCCTGTGCTGTATGATTATATGATTAAGCAATGCCCTCCTCCCAGGAGAGTGTTGGTGCATTTATGAGACTTCTGCCTCAACTATAAATTAACCTAGAAGTGTTTCCCATAACAAGATAGTGGTATCAGAGCATCTCTGGTGCAGTGTTCAGTGATTAAAAAGTGGATATATATATTATAGGAAGAGTGCGTAATATATATATGAATACGTATATATAGATAGTGTGTATGTCTGTCATATATATACATATATATATATATAGAGGAAGAGTATACATATGGGGGGGGGTGGGTGTGTGTGTGTGTGTGAAGGATAAAAGGAATTTCCTTGGAGTGGAAACATGCTGAATGGTATTCCACAAGATTCTGTATTGGCGCTGCTCGGACTCATACATGTAATTATCTGGACTTCTGAATTGAGGGAACTTTATCAGTTAGTTGATGAAAGCAGATTTGGAGGGGGGCAGTGGTTATGGCAAAGTGTGATGATGATGTAGCCGTTTTATCTATTGGTGTTAGGGTTGCCAACCCTCCAGGATTGGCCTGGAATTTCCAGGAATTGAAGACTAAACTCCAGGACACTGCTGCGAGCAACAACTTGGAGAGAAATCATAGGGGCATTAAAAAATATTGTGTATTTTTCATTTTCTTTGAACACTTTTGTTTATTAGTGATGAGAATATTGGAGATGGGAAAAAAAGCTGTTTGAATGAAAGTCAATAATCATCCAATCAGGTAATGAAAAGTCTTTTTGCTTTCCAATTGGCCGTGGGAAGGCGGGGCTCTGTGAGGATGGACGTGTTAGGTGACCAATGGGGGTAGTGTGGGGGTGGGGCAGTTGGACGGAGGAGGTCATGTGATGAAACGTCCAGGAATACATTCAATCAGAGTTGGCAACCCTACTTGATGTGCGTGTATGTATAAAGTATCGCTAGTGTATTGTTCCTTTTGCCCTCAGGGTTCAGTACATATTTACAACCCTTCACAGCCAAATGATGTGACCACACTCTTGGACCTACACAGTGGGGACTATGTATCAGCAGATCTGTTGGGGACAGGGAAACAATACTGTGTGGTAAGATTAACAAACAACAAAACAACATTCATCAGCTCAGTGTTACACCATGTTGGATCTTTTAAATGTTTCTTTTGTGATTTTTTTTTCCACAAGGTGAGGAAGGTCAGTCCTGGGGACCACAAGGTGCCATGGCTCAGTAGGTAGCACCCTTGCTTCTGATCGTGAGTTCAAGCCCCATTCTTGAGACTTGAGCACGTAATCCAGGCTGACACTCCCAGTGCAGTACTGAGAGAGTGCTGCAATGTTGGAAGTGCTGTCTTTTAGATGAGATGTTAAACCCAGGCCCCGTCTGCCCTCAGGTGAATGTAAAAGATCCCATGGCACTACTCAATGAAGAGCAGGGGAGTTCTCCTCAGAGTTCTGGCCAATATTTATCCCTCAACCAACATCACTAAAAACAGATTATCTGGTCATTATCACATTGCTGTTTGTGGGAGCTTGCTGTGTGCAGATTGACTTTGGTAGAAAGAATAGAAAACCAGAATATTTTTTAAAGGTGAGAGACTAAGAAATGTTGGTATTCAGAGGGATTCTGGTATTCTGTGATTTGTGTCCTTGTACATAAATCACAGAAAGTTAACATGCAGGTACAGCAAGCAATTAGGAAGGCAAATGGTATGTTAGCCTTTATTGCAAGGGGGTTGGAGTATAAGAGTAAGGAAGTCTTGCTGCAAGTGTATAGGGCTCTGGTGAGAGCACACCTGGAGTACTGTGTACAGTTATAGTCTCCTTACCTAAGGAAGGATATACTTGCCTTAGAGGTGGTGCAACGAAGGTTCACTAGATTGATTACTGGGATGAGAGGGTTGGCCCATGAGGAGAGAATGGGCCTATATTCTCTGGAGTTTAGAAAAATGAGAGGTGATCTTATTGAAGCCTACAAAATTCTTAGAGCTTGACAGGATTGATGCTGAGAGGCGGTTTGCCCTAGCTGGAGAGTCTAAACCTAAGGGGTCATAGTGTCAGGATAAGGGGTCGGCCATTTAGGATTGAGATGAGGAGAAATTTCTTCACTCAGAGGTTGGTGAATCTTTGGAATTCTCTACCCACAGAAGGGGGCCATTCGGCCCATCGTGTCCACGCTGGCTCGAAGAACAACCAGGTGCCCATTCTAATCCCACCTTCCAGCACCCGGTCCGTAGCCCTGCAGCTTACAGCACTTTAGGTGCAGGTCCAGGTACTTTTTAAAAGAGTTGAGGGTCCCTGCCTCTACCACCAATTCGGGCAGCGAATTCCATACACCCACCACCCTCTTGGTAAAAAAGTTTTTCCTCATGTCCCCTCTAATCCTTCCGCCAATCAGATTAAATCTGTGTCCTCTAGTTCTTGAACTCTCCGCTAGGGGAAACAGGTACTTCCTGTCTACTCTATCTGGGCCCCTCATAATTTTGTACACCTCAATCAAGTCTCCCCTCAGCCTCCTCTGCTCCAAGGAAAACAACCCCAGCCTATCCAATCTCTCCTCGTAGCTGCAATTTTCAAGCCCTGGCAACATTCTTGTAAATCTTCTCTGCACTCTCTCCAGAGCAATTACGTCCTTCCTGTAATGTGGTGACCAGAACTGCGCACAATACTCCAGCTGTGGCCTTACCAGCGTTTTGTACAGTTCCATCATTACATCCCTGCTTTTGTATTCTATACCTCGGCTAATAACGGAGAGCATTCCGTATGCCTTCTTCACAACCTTATCTACCTGTACTGCCACCTTCAGGGACCCGTGCACATGCACTCCAAGGTCTCTCACTTCCTCGACCCCTCTCAATATATTCCCGTTTACTTCGTATTCCTTTTTACTGTTTGCCCTCCCTAAGTGCATTGCCTCACACTTCTCCGGGTTGAACTCCATTTGCCACTTTTCCGCCCACTCCACCAACCCATTGATATTTTCTTGGAGTCTACAGCTATCCTCTTCATTATCAACTACACGGCCAATTTTTGTGCCATCTGCAAATTTGCCAATCATGCCCCCTACATTCAAGTCCAAATCATTAATATATTCCACAAACAGCAAGGGACCCAACACTGAGCCCTGTGGCACACCACTGGAAACGGACTTCCATTCACAAAGACATCCATCGACTTTTACCCTTTGTTTCCTGTTTAGAGTTTAGAGCTTTAGGGTTTAGAGCTTAAGTGAAAATTGAATGAAAATCTTCGAGGAGCAGTCACCACAGTGCTAGCCCTATTGTCCTGGGAGATTAAGTATGTTTTGGTCTTATTTATTCAGAGTATCCCAGTGTACTATGTTTTGTTGCAGTCTGCAAGAGTACTGGGTATCGTGCAGGTGTGGTCAGTTGAGGATGGGCAAAACATCAGCACTCTTTCCCTTCCAGTAAAGGTAAACATTCCTTTATTCTATTTTATGTTTTGTTATTTCTCCTCAAAGTGGTGACAGGGGGGCTACAGGAAAAGAGCAGGTGAGTGGGATTAATTGGATAGCTCTTTCAAAGAGCCAGCACGGGCATTATGGGCCGAATGGCCTCGTTCTCTGCTGTATGATTCTATGATGTTTGGCAAACTATTCCATTGCAGCACATCACCCTCTGGTGCCTCAGTCAAGTGGCTGTTCTTCATGGTGTGAACCGAGACAGCAAGGGTTGGTGGGATAATCGAACCACAGAGGTCGGTGCGGTATTGTAGCGGAGACCAATACTATCCCCACTCAATGTCCACAAACGCCAACTCTCTGCAGAAGCCCCCCACCGATAGCATTCAGGCTCGGTAATCTCTGCAGATTTACCCCTCCTTAACTCAAGGATATTAGAGCTATTCCTGCACCTCTTGGCCCATAAGGAAACTAAAATAAAAACTCACCTACCCTGCCATAGCCCTTCTGCCCATGTCCCCCTGCCCCTGGTCCCCGTATCTAACTCGCATCAAGTCCCGTTCTCCCATCACCTCTGTGCTCGCTGATCTGCATTGGCTCCCTCTCCGGGAACGCCTCGATTTTAAAATTCTCGTTGTTATTTTCAAATCCCTCCATGGCCTCGCCCCTCCCTATCTCTGTAACCTCCTCTAGCCCATCAACCCTCCGAGATCTCTGCACTCCTCCAATTCCGGCCTCTTGCACATCTCCGATTTTCTTCGCTCCACCATTGGCGGCCGTGCCTTCAGCTGCCGATGCCCTAAGCTCCGGAATTCCCTCCCTAAACCTCTCCACCTCTCTCACCCTCACCCTCCTCCTTTAAGATGCTCCTTGGTCTTTGACCAAGCTTTTGGTCACCAGTCCTAATATGTGGCTCAGTGTCAAATTTTGTCTGATAATCGCTCCTGTGAAGTGCCTTGGGACGTTTTACTATGTTAAACGCGCTGTATAAATGCGAGTTGTTGTGTTGTTGTGCTGGTGGTGGTGGTGGTGGTGAAGAATGAAGTGTAATTTAATTTACTTGTTCCTTTTTTCAGATCACAGTCATGGTGAGCTGTCCCTCCTCCAACTACCTTGCTTTGGGGGCCGAAACAGGTCACATCTATTATGTAGACCTGGTAAAGGCGGAAAACCCTTGCCTGGTCTACCAAATCCAACTCCACAACATGCCAATACAGTGGCTCCTGTAAGTAAGAAGGAACAACGGGTATTTATACAACACCTTAGGGCATGTGACCTCCTGGACTGGTTTCCCTTATTGGCCCCGGGTATCTTTCTCTGTGAATTTGCTTCTCCCAGGAGATTACAAGTCTGTGCTGGCAGGGGACCCGGGGTCTGAGGGGGGCGGGGGGCACGGGGTCGGGGGGGGAGGGGCGGAGGTCTGAGGCAGGGCTGGTTAAGGACTATCTGGTCATGATGCTTCGGCCATCATGGTGTGGGGCAGGCTTGATGTACCAGCTGGTCTTTTCCTGCCCGTCAATCTCGTATGTTCATATCTCAAAAGCACTTTGCACCAACAGTGCAGCACTCCCTCAGAACTGACCCTCCGACAGTGTGGCGCTCCCTCAGAACTGACCCTCCGACAGTGTGGCGCTCCCTCAGTACTGACCCTCCGACAGTGTGGCGCTCCCTCAGTACTGACCCTCCGACAGTGCAGCGCTCCCTCAGTACTGACCCTCCGACAGTGTGGCGCTCCCTCAGTACTGACCCTCCGACAGTGCAGCACTCCCTCAGTACTGACCCTCCGACAGTGCAGCGCTCCCTCAGTACTGACCCTCCGACAGTGCGGCGCTCCCTCAGTACTGACCCTCCGACAGTGCGGCGTTCCCTCAGTACTGCCCCTCCGACAGTGCGGCGCTCCCTCAGTACTGCCCCTCCGACAGTGCGGCGCTCCCTCAGTACTGACCCTCCGACAGTGCGGCACTCCCTCAGTACTGACCCTCCGACAGTGCGGCGCTCCCTCAGTACTGACCCTCCGACAGTGCGGCACTCCCTCAGTACTGCCCCTCCGACAGTGCGGCATTCCCTCAGTACTGACCCTCCGACAGTGCGGCATTCCCTCAGTACTGACCCTCCGACAGTGCGGCATTCCCTCAGTACTGACCCTCCGACAGTGCGGCACTCCCTCGGTACCGCCCCTCCGACAGTGCAGCACTCCCTCGGTACCGCCCCTCCGACAGTGCAGCACTCCCTCGGTACCGCCCCTCCGACAGTGCAGTACTCCCTCGGTACCGCCCCTCCGACAGTGCAGCGCTCCCTCGGTACCGCCCCTCCGACAGGGCAGCACTCCCTCAGTACTGAACTGGAGTGTTAGCCTAGGTTAAGTGCTGAAGTTTCTGGAGCAGGGTTTGAAAGCACAACCTGACCTGGGGACGAGAGCACTGCAAACTAAACCAAGCTGACTACAGAAGGAATTTATGATCCGACCGTAAATTATTTCTTGGCAGGAGGGGGAGGATAATTCTCAGTTTGTCTGTGAAAGGTTCCTCCCTGCCGATGAAGATTGACCAGTTGTCCATTTCCAAGACTTTCCGCTCTTTTCTATATAAATGTCGCCCTTAGGGAATTGTTCACAAAGCTGTTGATAGTTCAAACTATAACACAGTTTGTGCTCCTTCTACTACATACCGAGACAGACCAATACTGTCAAGTACAGAAGAAGAGAGCACAGGGTCAGGGTGTGAAGGGCAAGTTTAGCCCAGGAAGTATTTCTTTACACATGGACAATGGACACGGGTCAATGTTCATCTGTAAGTGAAAAGACTGATTAATGTCCTTGGTCGGGCCTCGGTTAGAATACTGTGTCCAGTTTTGGCCTCCTCACATGGTGGGTGATAATGAGGCTTTGGAAAGGGTGCAAAGGAGGGCCACGAGACTAATTCCCAGTTTAAAGCATCTTAGTTACCCAGATAGGCTCAAAGAGCTGGGACTCTACATTTTGGGGGTGATTTGATTGAGATTTATAAGATGATGAAGGGATTAGATTGTGTTTGTGTAGACTATTTCAATTAAATAGGTTCGGGAGGACCAGGGGTCACAATCTCAAGTAAAGTAAGGCCAGATCTGGGTTAGATGTCAGGAGGTTCTTTTCCCAGAGAATAGTGGACCCCTGGAACAGGCTGCCGGCTGGTGTGGTGGACGCTGATTCCACAAATTCCTTCAAGCGAGAGCTGGACCTGTTTCTGGCTGGGGCAGAGATCACCTCTTACAAAAAGGCAGGTAATGTAATGCATAGAATTATCAGGGCCAGAGTGACCTCCTGGACTTGTTTCCATCTCCTAAGGTGGCCAGAGAGGAATTTTCTGGATTTTTTTCCCCCCTAATTGGCCTGGGCTTTATCTCCCATGAGATCCCATGGTGCCAGGTGGGGCGGGGAGTGTATATATTGTGATACACAAGGCATCGCAGTTGTGTGGGATAGGCTGGATGGACCAGTGGGTCTATTCCTATCCATCATTGTTCGTATGTTCATATTTGAAGTTTTCCCAGTGTCTCGGCCAACATTGCTCCCACAGCCAGTACCACTAAAAGCAGATGAACTGGTCATTAACCCCACTGCTGTTTGTAGGTGGTGTAAAATGGCTGCCGCGCTAATTGTCACTGCACTTCCAGCAAGACTGGGTGAGGCCGGGACAGTGGGCTCGTTTAACAAACAGCAGACCCCTAACAGGAGGCTTGGGACTCGAGAGGGACGAGAGCAAATTGGGTGAAGGCCTCCTTCATCCGAAGCCAGCTGGTCATCGGCAATTATCCAAACCTTCCACCTGCCCACTGTTTGTGTATCATTTGAAAGTCGTGTGTGATTTCAGAGTGATTTCACTCCTCTGTACTGCGCAACGGTTCATGCAGCACCCAATCCTCACCTGAAGTTATTTGTAAACTTTCAGGTATGACCGTGGGGGACAGTTCCTTGTGGCCGGATGCTCTGATGGATATACGTTCATTTTGTATGCCAAACCCTCCAAGAACTTTAAAGTCATCGGATACACAGGTAACTGTTGAACAGACTGCACACTGTTCGTAAGCTTGGGCCCCGAGTCGGTAAGGATAATTTTTGCAGCAAAACTAACAGCAGCTAACCCTTCGTTACCTCAGCTATCAACTGGATCTTTGGATTGTCAAAGACAGTTGTCTAAGTAAGAGAGCAGCTTATTTAACTGCCCCCCTTCCGCCAGCCTCCTCTCCCCCCGACCTCTCCCTCCCCGGCCTCCTCTCCCCCTGACCTCTCCCTCCCCCGGCCTCCTCTCCCCCCGACCTCTCCCTCCCGCTGCCTCCTCTCCCCCCGACCTCTCCCTGCCCGGCCTCCTCTCCGCCCGGCCTCCTCTCCGCCCGGCCTCCTCTCCGCCCGGCCTCCTCTCCACCCGGCCTCTCCTTCCCACCGACCTCTCCCTCCCCAGCCTCTTCTCTCCCCGACCTCTCCCTCCACCTGTCTCCTCCCCCTCCCGACCTTTCCCTCCCCGGCCTCCTCTCCACCCGACCTCTCTCCCCAACTGCCTCCTCCGCCCGACCTCTCCCTCCCTCCGACCTCTCCCTCCCTCCGACCTCCTCTCCCTCCGACCTCTCCCTCCCCCGGCCTCCTCCCCCTGACCTCTTCCTCCACCTGCCTCCTCCCCCACCCGACCCCTCCCTCCCCAGCCTCCTCACCCCCCGACCTCTCCCTCCTCCCCCTCCCGACCTCACCCTCCACAGCCTCCTCTCTCTCCCCCGGCCTCCTCCCCCTCCCAACCTCTCCCACCCCCGGCCTCCTCCCCCTCCTGACCTCTTCCTCCCCCGGCCTCCTCTCTCTTCCCCCCGACCTCTCCTCCCGGTCTCCTCTCCCTCTCCCGGTCTCCTCTCCCTCCCCCCTCCCTCTCCCGGTCTCCTCTCCCTCCAGCGCCCCGACCTCTCCCCTCGCCCTCCCCCCACCTTCTGGCTTAGATACAGAGTAAAGCGCCCTCTACACTTTCCCATCAAACACTCCCAGGGCAGGTACAGCACGGGTTAGATACAGAGTAAAGCTCCCTCTACACTGTCCCATCAAACACTCCCAGGGCAGGTACAGCACGGGTTAGATACAGAGTAAAGCTCCCTCTACACTGTCCCATCAAACACTCCCAGGGCAGGTACAGCACGGGTTAGATACAGAGTAAAGCTCCCTCTACACTGTCCCATCAAACACTCCCAGGGCAGGTCCAGCACGGGTTTGATACAGAGTAAAACCCCAACCTCAGAAAAGTGTGATATTTTTGAACTCCCTTACCAGCTACACTGTGGTGTCTCTGAGTGAGTACTGAAGTAGCGTTGTCTTTGTTGTTTGGTGTTGTAGCATTTTACTTTTGCTTCTTTTTCTCCTCTTGCCCTTTACAGAATTAAAAGGTGAGATTTTGGGGTTCTCTCTCGCATTCGACAAGTTGAAAGGGGATGTGAATTGCCTCGCGCTGATGTGTCGGCCTGGAGAGGACAAAGCCCAGGGAGGCACACAGCTTACTATGTTCAACCTTCCGGAAGAGCTCACTATAGGTAGGTGCTGTTGGTAGGGAGGCACCCAAGGGCGCCGGCCCAGTCAGGGATAATCAGCCGAGTTTTCTTTTGCATTTATTTTCTTGCAGCCTGAGCTCTGCTCTGCTTCTAACCAGTGGAGTTTGCGCCCTGTTCACAGCCAAACCTAGACAGCTTGTCAGAACATTGGATTCGGTGTCCTGATAATAATGGCCCGGAATTTGCTCTGAGCCCCCGCCACTCATTAGATTTGAACTTACCCACAAACGATCCACGGGCTTTAGTGCGGGAACTTCCTCTAATGGTGTGCTGCGAAAAGTGCAGCGTCCTCTCCCGGGGATCTGTGAGCTGTGTGAGCGGGTAAAAGGATCCCTTTGTCCCCTCAACCAGTCAGACCGAAGCGTCCTTGACGAGCCGCGCAGACACAGAGCCAGGAAGTGAAAGCTAAATTAGCTAGCAGTAAATTAAATGTAAAGTCTGTTAGAGAAAGCGAAATAAAGAGAGGGTAAGAAATATTGAATTAAAAGACAGAGATAAAAGAGACAGAAGGAAAAAGTGGGTATCTCGCCCTCCAGCTGTGCATATTGGGAAATCACAGCTACTCTCTCCATTGATTAATGGGTAGGAATGAGATTGGAAGCTCCCCTGATGGCTCAACAAGTTTGTCCAGTGAGTAACGGAGCCATTTGGAATGGGAAGATCCCAAATTTGTTTCCTCATCTGTGCTGAGTAATTCCTAGCCGGGGCAGTGGTGGTGTCCAACTGTTGGGCCTCAGTGCTCCTGGGTTTCTGCTCTATCCTGTTAGAATGTGCATGGATGTTGGGTTAGGGCAAGACAAGGCTCAGCTGTGAATTCCCCGCCCATGCTCGCTGTTGGGGGCCGTGCTCGCTGTCGGGGGCCCGTGCTCGCTGTCGGGGGCCCTGCTCGCTGTCGGGGGCCCTGCTCGCTGTCGGGGGCCCGTGCTCGCTGTCGGGGGCCCGTGCTCGCTGTCGGGGGCCCTGCTCGCTGTCGGGGGCCCGTGCTCGCTGTCGGGGGCCTTTGTGACTTATGGCCAGTTGGGCAAATTACTGTAGGAGAACCAGTTCTGGTAAGATTGTTACCCAAGGAATCAACTCCTTCAGAACAGGTGGGGAGAAAACTGATAGAAAAAGAAAAATGGAAAAATATATTCAGCTGTTCAGCAGGTAAATGACTGCACCGTAATTACATCGAGTTACATCGAGTCTACAGCACAGAAACAGGCCATTCGGCCCAACTGGTCTGTGCCTGTGTTTATGCTCCACACGAGCCTCCTCCCTCCAGCGTGATCGGGGGTGGGGGAGGGAGTGACTGGCACGGGGGTGGGGAGGGGGGTGACTGGTGCCGGGGAGGGGAGGGGGGTGACTGGTGCCGGGGAGGGGAGGGGGGTGACTGGTGCCGGGGAGGGGAGGGGGGTGACTGGCGCCGGGGGGTAGGGTGGTGACTGGTGCCGGGGAGGGGAGGGGGGTGACTGGCGCCGGGGGGTAGGGTGGTGACTGGTGCCGGGGAGGGGAGGGGGGTGACTGGCGCCGGGGGGTAGGGTGGTGACTGGTGCCGGGGAGGGGAGGGGGGTGACTGGCGCCGGGGGGTAGGGGGGTGACTGGCCACGGTGATCGGTGCCGGGATGGGGGGGGGGGGGTGATCAGTGCCGGGGCCGGGGGGGTGACTGGCCCCGGTAATCGGTGCCGGGGTGGGGGGGGGGGGGTGATCAGTGCCGGGGGCGGAGTGGGTGACTGGCCCCTGTAATCGGTGTGTTGGGCTTGGTGTTGGACCATTCGGTGTTGCTGGGCTAATGCTGAATGAGTTCCCCGTGTTAATTTATTTCTCAGCCTCGACTGCTTCTATCGATTACCGTGGAATGATGAGTGATGCTACTATTCAGAAACAACACTGTCAGACGGAGCCGCCCCTGACCTCTGCAGTCCTGGACTCCGATAATCAAATCTATGGATACTCCAATGTGACGCGTTCTATCCATAAGTACAACATAATTAAGGTACCTGTGGAATGCTTACTCCCTCTCTCAAACTCCTTCTTTGTCTCTCTTCTTCTCTCACATGGTCACATATTCTCAATTTATCTCACTCTCACACTCACTCTCAATCCCTCACTCTCCCTCTGTCTCTCCCTCACTCTCCCTCTGTCACGCATTCTCAAACGCTCACGCTCCCTCTGTCGCACACTCACTCTCAATCTCTCTCTCTCTCTCTCCCTCTCTCTCTGTCTCACTCATTCTCTCTCTCTCTCTCAATCAATCCGTCTCACTCATTCTGCCTCTCTCAATCAGTCTGTCTACTCAATCTCTCTCTCAATCTGTCTGTCTGTCTGTCTGTCTGTCTGTCTCTCTCTCTCTCTCAGTCCATCTCACTCGTTCTTTCTCAATCAGTCTGTCTCACTCAGTCAGTCCGTCTCACCCAGTCTCCCTCTCTCACCCTCTAGGGGAAATCCAGTGGTAGATTTGGCCTGCACCTTCGGGACAAGGTTATGGGCCACCAGCTGGGACCAGGATTCCTCTGCCTGTCTGCAGATCAGCAGTATTTGGCATCTGTAGCCAAGGATGGATTCATTCAGTTAAGAGATGTCAACAACATGGTAAGCACTATTGCAAAGGAAAGCACACAGAATTAAAAATACCTATCGGATCATTTAGACATGACCCGTGTACGGAAGCAGCGCAGGAACTCGACACACCCGGATCACGACACACCCGGATCACGACACACCTGGATCACTGCCACTGTAACATCCAGTTTCCAAACCCCCTGTTTTTGTTTAATTATTTTAACGTGGCCCTCCTCTGTCTGTTCCATCTCCTTCCATCCCGCATTGGGCCAACTGGAGTGATGGATGGAATTGTCAGCCTATTGCATCTGTCTCTGTCCCACACTCTGCAGAGGAGAGGGTGGGTGTATTTAGCACTGCCTCATTCACACTTACAATTGGCAATAATACAAACAAAAAATGAAATTTTTTGAGGTTTTCTTATCTCCTTCGGAAAGATGCAGATATGTGAGCCCAGACAGCGGGTGTTAGCAGGTAACACACACGGTCCTGAGCATATAAGGAACTGAGTTTAGGGCTCAACATTTGAGTTCCTGGATGTTCTCTCACTTACTCGCTCTCTCACACTCACGCTCTCTCACACTCACGCTCTCTCACACTCACGCTCTCTCACACTCACGCTCTCTCACACTCACGCTCTCTCACACTCACCCTCAGACTCATTCACTCGCACACTCAGACTCACTCTCACACTCAGACACTGACTCTCTCACACTCTCACTCACAGTCTCACACACTCACACTCACACATGCAAGTTTGAGCTGACGCTGAAGTTTCCAATTGGTTGATGTTTCAGAGTTTGATCGGTGGGGGTTTAAATGAATTACTGGCTCCTTTTGAGTTTGCCAACGAACAGCTGGAGCTAAACTGTTTGCTTAGTGACAATCCCGCAGATAACTGCCTGACTGTTTCTGATCTGCAGGGGAAGTACATCGAAACTCAGTGTCACTCATACCGGGCAGGAGGAGTGAAGTCAATCGTGCTATCGTTGGACTGTCAAACAGTTCTAACCACTGGTGTCTATGACGGTACCCTTGTGTGCATGTCAGCGAGGTAGGTACCTAGACATAGGAGTAGGAACATAGAAAAGGAGGAGGCCATTCAGCCCTCCGAGCCTGTTCCGCCATTCAATTAGATCATGGCTGATCTGCCTCTTAACTCCATTTACTCGCCTTGGTTCCATATCCCTTAACACCCTTGCCTAACAAAAATCTACCAATCTCAGTTTTGACATTTTCAATTGACCCCCAGCCTCAGCAGCTTTTTGGGGGAGAGAGTTCCAGATTTCCACTCCCCTTTGTGTGAAGAAGTGCTTCCTGACATCACCCCTGAACAGCCTGGCTCTAATTTTAAGGTTATGCCCCCTTGTTCAAGGCTCCCCCACCAGAGGAAATAGTTTCTCTCTCTACCCTTTCAAATCCTTTAATCATCTTAAACACCTCAATTAGATCCCCCCTTAATCTTCTATACTTGAGGAAATACAAGCCTAGTCTGTGCAACCTAGCCTGAATTACTTGTTGGATTTACTAGTGACTATCTTATATTTATAGTCCCTAGTTTCAGTCTCCCTCACAAGTGGAAACATTTTCTCCACGTCTACCCTATCAAACTCTTCCATAATCTTAAAGACTTCTATCAGGTCCCCCCTCAGCCTTCTCTTTTCTAGAGAAAAGAGTCCCAGCCTGTTCAGGTAGAACCTCTCAGTTCTGGTATTACTTTCTCCCTCTTTTGCTTCACTGACGATGAGTTTAATTTGCTTAGGTTCGACACGGTAGGGACAGAACGGACCAAGACGGCACTCGATTACAGTCGCTCAATGAGCTCAATGCTGGAAAAGAGCTGCATTGCAGAGGACAAAGTCCTGGTAGTGCTGGAACTTCGGAAAGAGATTTACATCTCAAAGGATAAATTGGTAAAGAATGGGCTAGAGTTTAACGAGGCAAAGCAACAAATTGAGATGGTACTTGAAGTGCTGTGTAATGGAGGGCTTTTGTTGTTACGGCTACCTAATCATTAATTCATTTACATATACACGGCAAAATATGCGTTGTAACACCAACATACTTTGACAGGACTGACAAAACACCAATTAACAACAACAACAACATGCATTTATATAGCACCTCTAACATAGTAAAACATCCCAAGGTGCTTCACAGGAGCAAAAATCAGGCAAAGTTTGACACCGAGCCACATAAGGAGACATTAGGACAGGTGACCAAAAGCTTAGTCATAGAGGTAAGTTTTTAAGGAAGAACTTAAAGGAGGAGAGAGAGGTGGAGGGGCGCAGAAGGGAATTCCCGAGCTTAGGTTCTAGACGGCTGAAGGCATGGCCGCCAATGGTGAGGCGAAGGGAGTGGGGAATGCGTAAGAGTCCAGAGTTGGAGGAACGCAGAGATCTCAGAGGGTTGTAGGGTTGGAGCAGGTCACAGAGAATAGGGAGGGGTGTGGCCATGGAGGGATTTGAACACGAAGATGAGAATTTTAAATTTGAGGCGATGCTGGACTGAAAGCCCATGTAGGTTATTGAGTACAGGGGTGATGAGTGAGCGGGATCTGGTGCGGGATAGGAGACGAGCAGCAGGGTTTTGGATGAGCTCAAGTTTACGGAACATAGAAGGTGAGATGGTGGCCTGGAGACCTTTGGAATAGTTGAGTCTGGAGGTAACAAAGGCATGGATGATGGTTACAGCAGCAGATGGGCTGGAGAAGGGGCGGAGATGGGCGATGTTACGGAGGTGGTAGTAGGCGGTCTTTGTGATAGGATATGGGGTCACAAACTCAGCTCAGGGTCAAATAGGATGCCAAGTCTGGTTCAGCCAGAGACAATGGCCATGGAGAGGGATGGAGTCGGTGGCTAGGGAATGGAGTTTGTGGCGGAGACAATGACTGTGCTTCAAAAGACTCTTTGAACATCCTGAAAGAAAGAAAAGGGAAGAACTTGCATTTCTATAGCGCCTTTCACAACTTCAGGACGTCCCAAAGCGCTTTACAGCCAATGAAGAACTTTTGAAGTGTAGCCACTTTTGCAATGTAAGAAACACGGCAGCCAATTTGTGCACATCAAGATCCCACAAACAATAACAAGATAAATCACCAGATAATCTGTTTTTTTCGGTGATGTTGGTTCAGAACATGAAAGGCAGCACTGTATATAAATGCACATCCTGTTCTGTTCTTTCTCTCTCTTTTTCTTTCTTCCTCTTTCTTTTTCTTTTTTTTGGTGGAAATGGCCCATTTTGGTGCAACAGCTTCTAAACCTTTTTCCTTTAATTGGATCCTTAGGTCATTGGAGCAGAAGACTCCCGTAACACGTCCAGAGGCTCCTACAGCTCCAGCAGCTCCCACAGCTTCACAGATTCAATCAAGCGTTCCCAAAAGATGATTGTCAGCAAATCCCCGAGAGCAACTGTGGAATCTACCTGGCTGGAAATAAAGAAGGCAGAAGTAAGTCTTGGATGAGAAGTTAAATTGAGGTCATGCCCACCTGTTCAAGTGAATGGTAGTGAGGAGATGGTAGGGTTGATATTGTAGAGGGATGAGATCAAATAGGAGAGGGCCCCTTTTATCTGAACCAATCCTAAGGTTGGGAAAGCTCTAGAATGTTCTGCTAGAGTGGAAGCGAGAGTAAAACCCGTTACCATTCAGGGACCTACAGGAGCAGGTGTCTCGATGAAGGGGTGTATTCCAAGCTGGGGCTGAGCCCTCAGTGATTTGGCTCCTGTATAATCCAGAATGAAGGGGGTTTCCTCTCCCGATCACTGTCCAGTGGTATTAATGTCCATGTGCAGACTGTGCTCGAGGGCAGCGCTGGGTGAAGCTGGCTGATGCCCTGCCATGGTCAAATAGTCTGGCACCATTCATGGTCCAGGCTAATGTGCAGAGGGTGCCAGGGAGTGGCCAGCAATGGGGAACTGTAACCCAGCAACAAGTCCGCCCCTTTGAGAGGTGAGGGACAGGGGGACATAAAAAAGCAACAAAATCAGGATGCATTGTATGTAAAGGAATAAAATAGCAAGCTATACATAATATTATAACAATTGCTCGGTAAGTAGCTGAGCCAACTGGAACATGAAGATCCCAGACTTGATCCCTGGCTCGTGCTGAGTTACTTGATCTCAGACAGCTTCATGGTCACTTTTACTGAGACCAACATTTTATTTCCAGCTTTTGTTTTTTAACTGAATTCAAATCCTCAAACTGCTCAGGGTGGGATTTGAACTCATGTTCTCTGGATTACTGGTCAAGTAACAGAACCACTGCACTCCTGTACCTCGAGGTGAAAAGGCAGGGCTACTCAGACAGTCTCAGCGCCTGGACAGTTTGAAAGCGGAGTCCGATTCCTCACATTGATCCAGCCACCCGTCCAAGGACAGTGCTCCTGTGGACCTGGCCCGAGGAGAGGATCGGGGTTCAGCTGTGATTGGTGCCCCCACTGTGATCGAAACGTCCACCCAAAACACTCGCTGACTCAGCTCTCACATCCCAAGAGTGGTCAGCTGAGGGTAACCGACACCAGTGGAATTGCACCCCAGTGAGAATGAGCACCCACAGGAGGGGCAAAAGCAGGTAGAGAAAGAGAGGGGAAGCTTCTGCCGGTGATAGTTGGAGCTAACAAAGTGTTTGTTTTTTATTCATTCTCGGAATGTGGGCATCACTGGCAAGGCTGGCATTTATTGCCCATCCCCTAGTTCCCCTGAGTTTGATACAACTGAGTGTCTTGCGAGGCCACTTCAGAGTCAACCAATTTTGGTGTGGGGCTGGAGTCAAGCATTGGCCCAGACCGGGTAAGAACAGCAGGTTGCCTTTCCTAAAGGACATTAGTCCAAAAGGGAGCACAGGAACAGAGAGACCTGGGGATTGTATGTACACAAATCTTTGAAGGTGGCAGGACAAGCTGTTAAGGCTGTTAAAAAAGCATACGGAATCCTTGGCTTTATAAACAGAGGCATAGAGTACAAAAGCAAGGAAGTTATGCTAAACCTTTATAAATCACTGGTTAGGCCCCAGCTGGAGTATTGTGTCCAATTCTGGGCACCGCACTTTAGGAAGGATGTCAAGGCCTTAGAGAGGGTGCAGAAGAGATTTACAAGAATAGTACCAGGGATGAGGGACTTTAGTTATGTGGAGAGACTGGAGAAGCTGGGATTGTTCTCCTTGGAGCCGAGAAGGTTACAGGGAGATTTGATAGAGGTGTTCAAAATTAGGAACGGTTTTGATAGAGTAAATAAGGAGAAACTGTTCCCATTGGCAGGAGGGTCAGTAATCAGAGGATACAGATTTAAGGTAATTGATAAAAGAGCCAGAGGCGAGATGAGGAGACATTTTTTTACTCAGCGAGTTGTTCTGATCTGGAATGCACTGCCTGAAAGGATGGTCGAAGCAGATTCAATAATAACTTTCAAAATTTGCAGGGTTAATTGGAAAGCTCTTCCACAGGCACGACGGGCCGAATGGCCTCCTCTATGCTGTATCATTCTATGATTCCATAGTGAACCAGTTGGGTTTTTACGACAATCTGACAGCATCATAGTCACTTTTACAGATACCAGCTTTTTATTTCCAGATTTTTTTTTTAACTGAATTCAAATTCTCAAACTGCCCGTGGTGGGATTTGAACTCGCGTTCTCTGGATTATTAGTCCAGGCCTCTGGATTACTGAAGTAACAGAATCACTACATTACCATGCCCAGCAGGGAGTTTTAATATACAGGCATGGGATGCTGAGCGCTCTGGGACACTGTGCGTGGGTACTCAGTGTGAGGTTGGGAATGGGTGAGAATGTGATTGTTAAACTCCCTGTGTTTTTCCAGGCGGTCGAGAAGGACAATTATAAGCATGCAGAAACCAAGATGGAGCTGAGAAATGGATTCAAAAAGCTCCGTGGAACAGTGAGCAACTTGCGAATAAACTGAAAGCACCAGCTGAGGCCTGTGCTGATGCTGCTGCTTTTGACGGAATGTTTCCCCCTTTGCATTTCATAATCCACAAAATCTCCTTAGTTTTTTATTTTGGGAGCAGAATCCGCAGCCTGTCAAATGGAGGGAAGCCAGCCTCATCCCAAATTGGGGGGATTAAAGATGCCTGCCCTGATTTGCCTGGTGAAAGGATGTGGGGTGAGGCACCCAGTCACACTGCCAGGCTCCTCCCAAGTCCTTTCCCAGGATAAGTAGAAGCCAGCACTGCAAGATCTCTGGCTCCAATAGGAGCATAAGAATCAGTTACCATACTTCTGGTGAGGTCTGGGGCCTCAATGGGCCTCGTGCGGCTCAAATTTGCATGAGTTCCACTGAGGCCTTCTCTCTATCAGGGGGCAGTGTTCACCATGCAAAGTTTCGGTTTGGGACCCCTACCCTTACTAGACAATGATACTAAATATGCACAGGGTCCGCTCGGGTTCCGAGAGATCGAACGGTCATAATGTAAAGGTGGACTTCTGGGAAATCCCCCCTTTGACATGGGGGGAGGGTGGGCGGTAGATCCACCCATGACCCCTCCCCCCCCCTTTCCCCGTCGCAAAATGGCTGGACCAAAAACATGGGGCAGGATCAGGGTGCAACCTGCCTCTGCCCCATTTTCCGATCCCCAGTCAGGCAACACAACCAGGGCCCAATCGGAATTTTGCCTGCCGTTTTTTTTCCCCTAATTTTTCTCTTTTTTTTGTCTTTCCTCCTGTTTTGAAATTATTGGCCACCATCTTGTATGTCTCCCACATACAAGATATGAGGTCATGCACTTTATACCCAAGAAAAATAAGTCGGAGTATTTTCTAAATGGTGAGAAACTAGGAACTAGTAATCAAAAAGGCTATTGGAATGTTGGCCTTTATCTCAAGGGGGCTGGAATACAAGGAGGTGGGAGTTATGTAACAGTTTATATAAAGCTCTGGTTAGACCACATCTGGAGATACTGTGCTCAGTCCTGGGCACCACACTTCAAGAAGGATATATTGGCCTTTGAGGGGGTGCAGCGCAGATTCACCCGAATAATACTGGGGCTAAAAGGGTTAAATTATGAGAACAGGTTGCATAAACATGGCTTGTATTCCTTGAGTATAGAAGATTGAGTAGTGACCTGACTGAGGTGTTTAAAATTTTAAACTGATTTAATAGGGTGGGTACGAAGAAACTGTTTCCTCTGGTGGGGGAACAAGGGGGCATAATCTTAAAATTAGAGCCAGGCCTTTCAGGGGTGGAATCAGGAAGCCTTTTTTCACACAAAGGGCAGTGGAAATGTGGAACTCTCTTCCCCCAAAGATTGTGGATTCTGAGGACAATTGGAGCTTTCAAGACTGAGATCGATAGATTTTTGTTGCGTAAGAGTATCAATGGACATGGAGCAAAGTCGGGTAAACTGAGCTGAGATGCAGATCAACCATGATCTAATTGAATGGCGGAGCAGGCTCGAGGTCTGAATGGTCTCCTCCTGTTCCTATGTTCCTAACCGTTCTTCGAGTCTACAGCACAGAAACAGGCCATTCAGCCCAACAGGTAGGTCAATGCCAGCGTTTATGCTCTACATGACCCTCTGTACTTAATCTAACTTTATCAGTATATCCTTCTATTCCTTTCTCCTTCGTGTGCTTATCTAGCTTCCCCTTAATTGTATCTGTGTTATTTGCCTCAACTACTCCTTGTGGTAGCGAGTTCCACATTCTCACCACTCTGGGTATAGAATTTTATTCTGAATTCCTTATTGGATTTATTAGCGACTATTTTATATATATATATATATGACCTCTAGTTTTGGATTCCTCACAAGTGAAAACATCTTCTATACGTCTACCCTCTCAAACCCTTTCATTATCTTAAAGACCTCTTTCAGGTCACCCCTCGGTCTTCTCTTTTCTAGAGAAAAAAGCCCCAGCCCGTTTAGTCTTTCCTGATAAGCATATCCTCTCAGTTCTAGTATCATCCTTGTGAATCTTTTTTGCACCTTCCCTAGTGCCTCTAAATCCTTTCTATAATATGTGATCCAAGACAACAAGAATCTATAGGATATTGGACCATGATGGGCATCACAGCTGACTCCAATCCCATTCACACACAGCCACTTTTCAGCCCAAATCATTGAATAACAATCAAGAAGTAGGAGCTCTGGTTGATTTCTGTTACCTCCCCCTCTCCCTCCCCAGCAGTGGGACACTGATGGGCAGCTCACCATTCTGCCAAACCAGCAATTACTTCTTTAACTCCCAGTACACTTGGGACCCATTTAGGAGGATGCATGTGTGAGAAAGTCACTCTCAACTTGGGTGTTGAAGGTCAGCGAGTGGAGTGCAGGCTCCTCATCATTACTAGACCATGCCTTGTGCTTCCACTGGATAATCAGCCAGATCACCTAGGGACCCTCCCCTAGTGGAAGTCCCACACCCAGAATCACGTTCCTTTCGTCTGCTAATCAAATGGGATCATCCCAAACAGAGATTTTTATTCCTGTGACTTGGTGGTTTCCCAAACATCCAGAAGATATCATTCAATCCCAGGCCTCAGCTTCCTAAAACATAAAGAGATCTAGGTGGTCATATTGCCACAAATACTTCAAGCACTTTGGCCAGCAATAGGCCTTAAAGAGATTTACGTTCACATCACCATTTGGGTATGTCAATGCAGGTCTCTCAGGATCATTGCAGGTCTCTCAGGATCATTGCAGGTCTCTCAGGATCATTGCAGGTCTCTCAGGTTCATTAGAGGTAGCTCAGGTTCAATGCACGTGTCTCAGGTACGTTGCGGGTCTCTCAGGTACGTTGCGGGTCTCTCAGGTACGTTGCGGGTCTCTCAGGTACATTGCGAGTCTCTCAGGTTCATTACAAGTCTCTCAGGTTCATTACAGGTTTCAGGTTCATTACCGGTCTTGGATACATTGCGGGTCCCTCAGGTTCCATTGCGGGTCCCTCAGGTTCCATTGCGGGTCCCTCAGGTTCCATTGCGGGTCCCTCAGGTTCCATTGCGGGTCCCTCAGGTTCCATTGCGGGTCCCTCAGGTTCCATTGCGGGTCCCTCAGGTTCCATTGCGGGTCCCTCAGGTGCATTGCGGGTCTTTGAGGTACATTGCTGATGTCTCGGATTTATTGTGACTATCTCAGGTTCAGTATTTACAGGCAGTCACAATTACAAAGTCCTTCCCTTCAGTTCTTCACCAATCCTCTGGGTGCCAGCAACTGCCTGCCCACTGTAGCTGCATATATCAGGATGCAGTGGTGGTACATCTGTCCTTCTTTACATGACTAATTTGTCAGAGCTGTCTGTCAATAGTCTACTTGGTAAGTCAGCGCACTCCAGGGGCAGCCAAGTTTCAGCTGGATCCAAGATGAGCTGTCATTTCTAGGCACTCTGTTTCGAGCGTCACTGGAGAAAGCATCCTCAAGATCTTGCTATTGCAGTGTTCATCAGAACCTGACTATTAATGGAGCTCTTTCTGAACGGGAAGTCATCGAAACTGACTCACCAATCAAAATAGTGAACCAAAAGTACGTTAGATACCAGGTGGTGTGATTAACGTAGTACTAAATACCTTTCACAGTTAATGTTATCCGTTTAATTTTCCCCAGATCAAGAGGATGATGATTGAAAATGAGAATGTACCCGAGATTGAGCGATTAGATCAGCACGAGTTTAATCTTGATCTGAAGGAACAGAAGAGGCTGCATGCTGAGGGAGAAGAAAAAGTGGCCATGGTAAGACTCAAAGACTCTGAGCTGCACTCACTCAGATCTTGAACGTACAAAATTTTGCTGTAACAGCACTGGATGGGTTTGGTGAAATGATTTTTTTTTTGTCAGTATTGATTATTGATTTGAAATCCTTGTTACTAAAAACAGTGTGTGACGGGTTATTAACCTAGGTTCACACAGAAAGTGGCCATTCTGTTTGATATGCTTTCAACATGAAACCCAGACAGGCTCACACCCCAAAGCCAAAAAAACTGATAGCTGTGGGTTATTATCTCAGAAACTCTACCCTCATTAATAGTCTTTTCAAAGCCTATCTCTTGACTGTGCCTTCAGTCCTTGACTCTCCTAATCTTTCCTAACTCTTGTTCGGCATCCTCCTCACCTCACCTTGTAAACCACTCTGTGTGAAGGGTACTATATGAATGCGAGCTGTTGGGTTTGATGCCCGGGTGTTTTCGATCTACTGGATCCTCAATGTACCTTTTATGTCTAACAGAGAACTACAGTTTTGAAATATTTACATCTGCATCGTTACTGAATTGCAATAGTAAGAACAACATGAGTGATTACTACTTTATCCTTTAGTTACAGTAACATTTTGTGAAACTTTGGAAAGTTTCCACTGTAGAAAAAGTTAAATCGGTATAGGTGAATTAAGAAATAAAAGCAGAAAATGCTGGAATTACTCAGCAGATCAGGCAGCATCTGTGGAGAGAGAAACAGAGTTAACGTGAATCCACATAGATTCCAACTTAAAAGTCTCCAGCTCGACTTATTCCATGTGGATTCCAACTTAATGAAACGTTAACTCTGTTTCTGTCTCCACTGATGCTGCCCGACCTGCTGAATAGTTCCAGCATTTTCTATTCTTATTTCCGATTTCTAGCATCCACAGTATTTTGCTTTTATTTTAGGTGAATTAAGAGCTGAGGTAAAAGGTGTGTGCTGTAATTGTCTTTGTTGGGTGTGTCTATTTACATGAGTTGGGTGTCTTGTTATGTATATTAGATGTGTTCAATTGCACAAGTTGGGTGTGTCTGGTTATGAGATGGTTGTATGAGTTGGATGTATTTGGTTGCTTCAGTTTTTTTTGGTTTTGGGGTGTGAGCAACAGTGGCAAAGCTACGTTTATTGCCCATCCCTAGTTGCCTTAAGGCCATTAAGAGTCAACCAGTGTCACAGCAGTGGGAGGATCCATGTGGTATCAAGAAACGGCTGAGTGCACTGGATACAACAAAGGCTATGGGACACATCCCATCTGTGCTCCAGAACTAGCTGCGCCTCTAGCCAAGCTGTTCCAGTACAGCTACAACACTGGTATCTACCCGACAATTTGGAAAATTGCCCAGGTATGTCCTATCCACAAAAAGCAGGACAAATCCAATCCAGCCAATTACCGCCCCATCAGTCTAATCTCAATCACCAGCAAAGTGATGGAAGGTGTTGTCGACAGTGCTATCAAGTGGCACTTACTCACCAATAACCTGCTCACCGATGCTCAGTTTGGGTTCCGCCAGGACCACTCGGCTCCAGACCTCATTACAGCCTTGGTCCAAACATGGACAAAAGAGCTGAATTCCAGAGGTGTGGTGAGAGTGACTGCCCTTGACATCAAGGCAGCATTTGACCGAGTGTGGCACCAAGGAGCCCTAGTAAAATTGAAGTCAGTGGGAATCAGGGGGAAAACTCTCCAGTGGCTGGAGTCATACCTAGCACAAAGGAAGATGGTAGTGGTTGTTGGAGGCCAATCATCTCAGCCCCAGGACATTGCTGCAGGAGTTCCTCAGGGCAGTGTCCTACGCCCAACCATCTTCAGCTGCTTCATCAATGACCTTCCCTCCATCATAAGGTCAGAAATGGGGATGTTCGCTGATGATTGCACAGTGTTCAGTTCCATTCGCAACCCCTCAGATAATGAAGCAGTCCGTGCCTGCATGCAGCAAGACCTGGACAACATCCAGGCTTGGGCTGATAAGTGGCAAATAACATTCGTGCCAAACAAGTGCCAGGCAATGACCATCTCCAACAAGAGAGCGTTTAACCAACTCCCCTTGACATTCAACGGCATTACCATTGCCGAATCCCCCACCATCAACATCCTGGGGGTCACCATTGACCAGAAACTTAACTGGACCAGCCATATAAATACTGTGGCCACAAGAGCAGGTCAGAGGCTGGGTATTCTGCGGCGAGTGATTCACCTCCTGACTCCCCTAAGCCTTTCCACCATCTACAAGACACAAGTCAGGAGTGTGATGGAATACTCTCCACTTGCCTGGATGAGTGCAGCTCCAACAACACTCAAGAAGCTCGACACCATCCAGGACAAAGCAACCCGCTTGATTGGCATCCTATCCACCACCCTAAACATTCACTCCCTTCACCACCGGCGCACTGTGGCTGCAGTGTGTACCATCCACAGGATGCACTGCAGCAACTCACCAAGGCTTCTTCGACAGCAACTCCCAAACCTGCGACCTCTACCACCTAGAAGGACAAGGGCAGCAGGCACATGGGAACAACACCACCTGCACGTTCCCCTCAAAGTCACACACCATCCCGACTTGGAAATATATCACCGTTCCTTCATCGTCGCTGGGTCAAAATCCTGGAACTCCCCTCCTAACAGCACTGTGGGAGAACCTCCACCACACGGACTGCAGCGGTTCAAGAAGGTGGCTCACCACCACCTTCTCAAGGGCAATTAGGGATAGGCAATAAATGCCGGCCTCGCCAGCGACGCCCAGATCCCATGAACGAGTTTTTTTTAAAAAGGCATTCAAGAAGGAGATAGTGAAGGTTCAGAGTAAACATGTTCCCACAAAGAAAAAGGGTTGGACTCCCAAATCTAGAGCCCGCTGGATGTCAAAGAGCATACAGGGTAGGATGAAGCTTATGTCAGCTACCGAGAGCTCAATACTCCAGAAAGCCTAGAGAAGTATAGAAAATGCAGAGGTGAAATTAAAAAGGAAATTAGGAAAGCAAAGGGAGGGCATGAAAAAATACTGGCAAGTAAAATCGAGGAAAACCCAAAGATGTTTGATAAATACATAAAAAACAAGAGGATAACTAAGGAAAGAGTAGGGCCTATTAGAGACCAAAAAGTTAACCGGTGTGTGGAGGCGGAAGTCGTGGACATGGTTCTTAATGAATACTTTGCGTCTGTCTTCACAAAAGAGGGGGACGATGCCAATGTTGTAGTTGAGGAGGAGGAGTGTGAAATATTGGAATGGATAAACATAGTGAGAGAGGAAGTATTAAGGGGGTTAGCATCTTTCAAAGTAGATAAATCGCCAGGCCCAGATGAAATGTATCCCAGGCTGTTAAGAGAAGCAAGGGAGGAAATAGCGGAGGCTCTGACCATCATTTTCCAATCCTCTCTGACTACGGGTGTGGTGCCAGAGGACTGGAGGACTGCTAACATTGTACCGTTGTTTAAAAAGGGAGAAAGGGATAGACCGAGTAATTACAGGCCAGTCAGTCTAACCTTGATGGTAGGCAAATTATTGGAAAAATTCTAAGGGACATCATAAATCGTGATTTAGAAAGACACGGATTAATCAAGGACAGTCAGCATGGATTTGTTAAGGGAAGGTCGTGTCTGACTAACCTGATTGAATTTTTTGAGGAGGTAACAAGGAGGGTTGATGAGGGTAACGCGTTTGATGTAGTCTACATGGATTTTAGCAAGGCTTTTGACAAGGTCCCACATGGCAGACTGGTCAGGAAAGTAAAAGCCCATGGGATCCAAGGGAAGTGGCCAATTGGATCCAAAATTGGCTCAGTGGCAAGAAGCAAAGGGTAATGGTCAATGGGTATATTTGTGTCTGGAAGGCTGTTTCCAGTGGGGTTCCGCTGGGCTCAGTACAAGTCCATTGCTTTTGTAGTATGTATAAGTGATTTGGACTTAATTGTCGGGGGCATGATTAAGAAGTTTGCAGATGATACAAAAGTTGGCCATGTGATTGACAGTGAGGAGGAAAGCTGTGGACTGCAGGAAGATATCAATGGACTGGTCAGGTGGGCAGAATCTCATTGAAACGTATAAAATTCTGACAGGGCTAGACAGACTGCATGTAGGAAGGATGTTTCCCCTGGCTGGGGGAGTCTAGAAGGAGGGGTCATAGTCTCAGGATACGGGGTAGGATATTTAGGACTGAGATGAGGAGAAATTTCTTCACTCAGAGGGTGGTGAACCTATGGAATTCTCTGCCACAGAAGGCTGTGGAGGCCAAGTCACTGAATATATTTAAGAAGGAGATAAATTTCTAGACACAAAATGCATCAAGGGGTGTAGGGAGAGAGCGGGAATATGGTATTGAGCTAGAGGATCAGCCATGATCATAATGAATGGTGGAGCAGGCTCGAAGGGCCGAATGGCCTACTCCTGCTCCTATTTTCTATGTTCCTATGTAAAAATGGCAAATGGAATTCAATTCGGAGAAGTGTGAGGTAATGCATTTGGGGAGG
Source organism: Heptranchias perlo (assembly GCF_035084215.1). Classification (NCBI taxonomy): domain Eukaryota; kingdom Metazoa; phylum Chordata; class Chondrichthyes; order Hexanchiformes; family Hexanchidae; genus Heptranchias; species Heptranchias perlo. The sequence continues at coordinate 2,046,384 of NC_090345.1, read as the reverse complement.
GCAATCAAGGCAAGGGAATACACAATGAATGGGAGGATACTGAGAAGTGTAGAGGAACAGAGGGACCTTGGATGCATGTCCACAGATCCCTGAAGGTAGCAGGACAGGTCGATAAGGTGGTTAAGAAGGCAAACGGGATACTTTCCTTTATTAGCCGAGGAACAGAATATAAGAGCAGGGAGGTTATGCTGGAAATGTATAAAACACTAGTTAGGCCACAGCTAGAGTACTGTGTACAGTTCAGGTCACCACATTACAGGAAAGATGTGATTGCACTAGAGAGGGTACAGAGGGGATTTACGAGGATGTTGTCAGGACTGGAGGAAAGATTGGATAGGCTGGGGTTGTTTTCTTTGGAACAGATGAGGCTGAGGGAGATTTAATTGTGGTGTATAAAATTATGAGGGAACTAGATAGAGTGGATAGGGAGGACCTATTTCCCTTAGCAGAGGGGGTCAAAAACCAAGGGGCATAGTTTTAAAGTTTTTGATAGAAGGATTAGAGGGGAGTTGAGGAGAAATTTTTTCACCCAGAAGGTACTGAGGGGTCTGGAACTCACTGCCTGAGAGGGTGGTAGAGGCAGAAACCCTCAACTCATTTAAAAAGTACTTGGCTGTGCACTTGAAGTGCCGTAACCTACAGGGCTACGGACCAAGAGCTGGAAAGCTAGATGGCTCTTTTTTGGCTGGCACAGACACGATGGGCCGAATGACCTCCTTCTATGCTGTAACTTTCTATGATGCTATGAACCACATAGTGTGCGATTGGAGCCACTTGTAGGCCAAACCAGGGAGGGGGTAGCAAGTTCCCTTCCCTGAAGGACATTGGTGAACCAGTTGGGCTTTCCTGCAGTTTTCATGGTCGCTTTTCTGGTGCCAGCCCATAAATTACCAGATTTATTGAATTAAATTTCACAACTTGCCAAGATGCTATTTGAACTCTGAATTGTTAGTCCAGAACCAGAACCAGCACACGACCACACATGATTTGGGTGCTGTTACAATTTTAGAGTCTTACCTTAGATATTCTTTCAGGTACAGTGGTGGTTAGTCACTCCCATAACCATCTTATCTTTAGCGGTATGACCCTACTACCTAACTAAGTGATAGTATAACCCAGTGGTGTAACAATTGTATTGCCTTGTGATCTGAATTGGATACTTATGTCTTTCACGTTTGCTCCTTCAATCCCCGATGGGGAATCGAGTAAACACTTGATGAGTCAAGGCCAGATACGAATCATAGAAACATAGAAAATAGGAGCAAGAGTAGGCCATTCGGCCCTTCGGGTCTGCTCCGCCATTCAAAATGATCATGGCTGATCGTCTAACCCAGTACCCTGTTCCTGCTTTATCCCCATATCCCTTGATCCCTTTAGCATTAAGAAATATATCTATCTCCTTCTTGAATAAATCTAATGAGTTGACCTCCACTGCCTTCTGTGGTAGAGAATTTCACAGGTTCACCACCCTCTGAGTGAAGAAATTTCTCCTCATCCTGAGACTGTGACCCCTGGTTCTGGACTCCCCATCCATCGGGAACATCCTCTCTGCATCTAGTCTGTCTAGTCCTGTTAGAATTTTATATGTTTCGATGAGATCACCTCTCATTCTTCTAAACTCGAGTGAATATAGGCCTAGTCGACCCATTCTCTCCTCATACATCAGTCCTGCCATCCCAGGAATCAGTCTTGCCATCCCAGGAATCAGTCTGGTAAACCTTCGTTGCACTCCCTCCATGGCAAGGACATCTTTCCTCAGATAAGGAGACCAAAACTGCACACAATACTCCAGATGTGGTCTCACCAAGGCCCTGTATAACTGCAGTAAGATGTCCCTGCTCCTGTACTCAAATCCTCTTGCAATGAAGGCCAACATACCATTCGCCTTCCTAACTGCTTGCTGCACCTGAATGCTCACTTTCGGCGACTGGTGTACAAGGACACCCAGGTCTCATTGCACCTCCCCTTTTCCCAATCTATCACCATTCAGATAATAATCTGCCTTTCTGTTTTTACAACCAAAGTGGATAACCTCACATTTATCCACATTATACTGCATCTGCCATGTTCTTGCCCACTCACCCAACTTGTCTAAATCACATTGGAGCCTCTTTGCATCCTCCTCACAGCTCACATTCCACCCCAGCTTTGTGTCATCTGCAAACTTGGAAATGTTACATTTAGTTCCCTCATCCAAATCATTGATATATATTGTGAATAGCTGGGGCCCAAGTACTGATCCCTGCAGTACCCCACTAGTCACTGCCTGCCACCCAGAAAAAGACCCGTTCATTCCTACTCTCTGTTTCCTGTCTGTCAACCAATTCTCAATCCATGCCAGTATATTTAATTTTGCACACTAACCTCTTGTGTGGGACTTTATCAAATGCCTTCTGAAAATCCAAATTCACCACATCCACTGGCTCTCCCCTATCCATTCTACTAGTTACATCCTCAAAAAACTCCAGTAGATTTGTTAAGCATGATTTCCCTTTCATGAACCCATGCTGACTTTGTCCAATTCCGTTAATGCCCTCCAAGTGTTCTGTTATCACATCTTTTATAATAGACTCTAGCATTTTCCCCACTACTGATGTTAGGCTAACTGGTCTGTAATTCTCTGTTTTTTCCTCTCCCTCCTTTTTTAAATAGTGGGGTTACATTTGCCACCCTCCAATCTGTAGGAACTGTTCCAGAGTCTATAGAATTTTGGAAGATGATCACCAATGCATCCACTATTTCCAGGGCCACTTCCTTTAATACTCTGGGATGTAGATTATCAGGCCCTGGGGATTTGTCAGCCTTTAGCCCCATTAATTTCACGAGCACTATTTTTTTTACTAATACTGGTTTCCTTCAGTTCCTCCCTCTCACTAGACCCTTGGTTCCCTAACATTTCTGGCAGGTTATTTGTGTCCTCCTTTGTGAAGACAGAACCAAAGTATGTGTTTAATTGTTCTGCCATTTCTTTGTTCCCCATTATAATTTCTCCCATTTCTGACTGTAAGGGACCTACATTTGTCTTCATTAATCTTTTTCTCTTGACATATTTGTAGAAGCTTTTACAGTCAGTTTTTATGTTCCCTGCTAGTTTACTCTCATACTCTATTTTTCCCCTCTTAATCAATCTCTTTGTCCTCCTTTGCTGAATTCTGAACTGCTCCCAATCCTCAGGCTTGCCGCTTTTTCTGGCAATTTTATATGTCTCCTCTTTGGATCTAATATTATCCCTAATTTCTTTTGTAAGCCACGGTTAAGCCACCTTTCCTGTTTTATTTTTGCGCCAGATAGGAATGAATTATTGCTGTATTCCTGCACACATTCTTTAAATATTAGCCATTGCCTATCCACCGTCATCCCTTTTAGTAAAGTTCCCCAATCTATCTTGGCCAACTCGTACCTCATACTTTTGTAATTTCCTTTATTTAGATTCAGGACCCTAGTTTCGGATTCAGCTACTTCACTCTCCATCTTAATGAGGAATTCTATCATGTTATGGTCGCTCTTCCCTAAGGGACCCTGCACAACAAGATTGTTAATTAATCCTTTCTCATTGCTCAATACCCAGTCTAGGATCGCCTGTTCTCTAGTTGGTTCCTCAACATATTGGTCTCGAAAACCATCACTTACACACTCCAGGAATTCCTCCCCCACAGTATTATTGCTAATTTGCTTTGACCAATCTATATGTAGATTAAAGTCACCCATGATTATAGTTGTACCCTTCTTGCATGCGTCTCTAATTTCCTGTTTAATGCCCTCCCCTACATCTCCACTACTGTTTAGGGGCCTATAGACAACCCCCACCAACGTTTTCTGCCCCTTGGTGCTTCTTAGCTCCACCCATACAGATTCCACATCGTGATTTTCCGAGCCAATATCCTTCCTCACTATTGCATTGATTTCCTCCTTTACTAACAATGCTACCCCACCTCCTTTCCCTTTTTGCCTGCCCTTCCTAAATATTGAATACCCCTGGATGTTCAGTTCCCTGCCTTGGTCACCCTGCAACTATGTCTCCGTAATTGCAACTATATCATAAACGTCAATATCTATCTGCGTTGTTAATTCATCTACCTTATTGCGAATGCTCCGCGCATTCAGACACAATGCCTTTAGACTTGTCTTTTTAAGATTGCTAGTCATCTTAGTTTTATTTTGCACTATGGCCCTATTTGTTTTTCGCCCTTGTTTTCTCTGCCTTCCACTATTGCTTCTTCCCTTTCTGCCTTTTGTTTCTATCCTTGATTCCCCCTCCTCTGTCTCCCTGCTCAGGTTCCCATCCCCCTGCCATTCTAGTTTAAACCTTCCCCAACAGCACTAGCAAACACCCCCGCGACGATATCGGTCCCGGTCCTGCTCGGGTGTAACCCGACCCGCCTGTACAGGTCCCACCTTCCCCAGAACCGGTCCCAATGTCCCAGGAATCTAAATCCCTCCCTCCTACACCATCCCTGCAGCCACGCATTCATCCTGTCTATTCTCCTGTTCCTATACTCACTAGCACTAAGCTGATATTTCACAGCATGTGAACATACTGAGCAATCGTTAAGTTCAAATGTTCTTGTTTTAATCGGTACAACTTGTCCTCACGTACTAATACAAACTAATGAACACATTATGCTTCCTCACGTCAATAGGTACATCTTGTTTGACTTAAACAAAATATTTTCTAACTATCCCCCTGCATTCTGACCTTATTAAAATTCTGAAAAGGGTTGTAAAAGATTGGATACTATATAAAGCTCGTCTCAGTCAGTCTGCGAAAGACCAAAGTGAGTAAAACAGCTCCAAAATGGTCGGGGACAAAATGATATGTGACTGGGAGAGATTGGCGGTAAAATCATGTGTATGCGTTGAACTTAGTTGGAGCAAAGATGGAAAGGTTAGCGAGACTGGGAGGGGGAGTTGAACTGATGAGTCAGACGGAGGTCAGAAACATGTCCAAAGACAGAACAGAGATGTTCAGCCTGAAGTTTGTGTTGATGTTGTTTGCAGCACTGTGCAAGGCCAAAGATGGATAGGTTGGAGTGAGAGCACATAGGAATATACTGAGCTGGAAACACCACTGTCTGGTCCATAAGTTCAGTGAATCCCGTACTACGATCTGTCTCTCATACCCGTTAATTGCTTCTTTCGCCACAAGTCTATCTAAGCTTCCTCTAAATTTGGCGACACCATCTGCCTCCACACTCTCCAGTCCATTCGTACCACACATTTATCACCCTCTGCTGAGTCCTTGCTCCTGGTTAGAGTCAGCAGTTATAGAGGTTAAATACGTGTTTATCGCCATATATACTGTGTGAATCCTGTATTATTTGTAGAATAAACGATTTAGACTCTGGAACCGGAAGTACAATTTAAAAATTTGCGGATATAGTTAATACCGAGGAGGACTATGACAAAATACAGGAAGACATTAATAAACTTGCAGAATAGGCGTGTAATTGGCAAATGAATTTCAATATAGATAAGTGTGAGGTGTTACGTTTTGGTAGGAAGAATAAGGAGGCCAGATACTGCATCGTTCACCTGACGAAGGAGGAAGCCTCCGAAAGCTTGTGAATTTAAAATAAAATTGCTGGACTATAACTTGGTGTTGTAAAATTGTTTACAATTGTCAACCCCAGTCCATCACCGGCATCTCCACATCATGGATAATAAGAGTCTGTTGGCGTGGAATGACTGAAATAATCACTCGACACCCAGGTCCACTCCAATCGCCAAAGGTTTATTGTTTTACACCGGTGGGAAGCAAGTCGCTGGGCACCCTAGGGGCTTCTTCCCCGAACCAAGAACAGTACATATCTTTATACAGTTACTCAGCCCATTTCGGCTGGTTACATCCAGTCAAATTCAGCCTTTAGCGTCATGTGACTGCGTGATCAGTACTTTTCCATTCCTTCACATTTATCAACTGCTCCTTGCTTTGTCCTGACTGACAGTATCTCACGCCATTTTATATCTACTCGTTCACACAAGCTTGCAGCTATCAGCATTTTACAAGGCACCACAAGTTTTGCTGAGTCAGCTTACTCAGGGTCTTTCTACTAGTCTGCTGCCTCTAGCCACAGTTGCCCCCTTTCAAGTCTAAATGGGGTAGAGGAGCAGAGGGATCTGGGGGTACAGATACACTGGGATATACTACTGTGGGAGAACCTTCACCACACGGACTGCAGCGATTCAAGATGGCGGCTCACCACCACCTTCTCAAGGGCAGGAAGGGATGGGCAATAAATGCCGGCCTCGCCAGCAACGCCCACATCCCATGAACAAATAAAAAAAATCACATATCATAAAAGTAGCGATGCGGGTTAATAAGGCCATAAAAAAGCAAACCAAGCACTGGGGTTCATTTCTAGAGGGATCGAATTGAAAAACTTGATTAGAACCTTGGTTAGACCAAGGGGACCTGACAGGTCTTTAAGATTATGAAAGGGTTTGACAGGGTAGGTGTAGAGAAGATGTTTCCACTTGCGGGAGAGACCAGAACTAGGGGCTATAAGTATGGCGGGAGTAACTATGACTCTCTTGGGAGCCTTTGTTTCCTTGGAGAGTCATAGTTTTGTAGCTGTGACCTCTTGTGGGTTCTCAGTTGCAGTGAGCCGTGCCTCCTCGTGGTCCCACCAGGCAACAACATACAAAAGTTGGCTAAATGGGCTGCCCGGAGAACTCTCCACTGTGGTACTCTTGTGTACTTCTCTATCGCGGTTTGCTGTGTGCGACCTCACGGTTGTTCAAAGAAGACACAAACAGGTGATGTTGGGAGATCACCTCCCTCAGGAGGGGACTTAGAAAACAAAGGAGCTAGCTCCCATCTGGGTGGGAACGTCCGGGGGGAAAAACAATTCCCCGCTTGTGGAATCAGTGACCCAGGCGAAAAGTAATCAGCTGGAATGTACACTGGGCAAACTCCTGTAGTCCCAGTATTACCGCCTCATTGAGAAACGTCGTATATGGACCACCTTTCAACAGATAGTTCCAACCGGAGAATATTGAGCGATCAATTTCGTGTTCATGGGACCCCGCCAAGAATGAATCAGGCACTGTCTCGACACGCTTTGTTTGTCTATATGATGTTGCCCTCCTTGATATTGACATTTTATCAGACTCCGTGTTTTAAATTTTATGACTCATATTTTATGACTCATATTTTATTATTCATGTTTTACTGTGTTATTTGCCATTTTAATTGGATTTATCTATCCATTTTATCATTTAGATTGGGCGTTATATTAATTAGTCACGCACGTTAGTTTTTAATTTAATTTAAGTATCAGTTTCTTTTTTCTCTTATCTTTTTTTTCTTTCCCCGTGCAGGTGATATCATTGTTCACCCAATTTGTATCTCGGTACCACAGTTGGTAAATTCTGCTTCACTTAATTTTTTTTTAACATCTGGGGCTCCCAGTCCAGCCGTCCCTATGGTTTCAGTCTGGATAGTCACAACGAGTTGACGAGCAACTTAAAAACTCGAAAAGGACACTCAATAATGGATCATGTCCACGAGTGTATTTTAATAGTCATCAATAAATCCATTAGGAAATTCAGGAGAAACTTCTTTACCCAGATAGTGGTTAGAATGTGGAACTCACTACCACAAGGAGTAGTTGAGGTGAATAGTGTAGATACATTTAAGGGGAAGCTGGATAAACACACGAGGGAGAAAGGAATAGAAGGATATGCTGATAGGATGAGATGAAGTAGGGAGGAAGGAGGCTCGTGTGGAGCATAAACGCCAGCATAGACCAGTTGGGATGAATGGCCTGTTTCTGTGCTGTACATTCTATGTAATTGCGAGGCTGCTGCCTCAAAGTGCAGGAAACTTCCCGGTCAGAGCTAAATTAGCATGGCAGTGAGAATTATACAGCGCGCATTCCCCGCGTAATAGAAGCCTCTGGTGACATGCTCACTGTGTGAAGTTTAATCCACGTCAACAGGTTCGTGAGGCTATTGAGATGGAGAACCTAGCGAACCAGTACCTGTGCGAGGTGATTAAGAGGGAATGCTGGGACCTGATGGCTGTGAAGGGCCGAACGTTAGAGGTAATGGAAAGAAACTCAGGAAACAATCCACATCCTTTCAAAACTGTAGGGTCTGGGTTCAAATTCAACCCAGGCAGAAGGTATGAGGGTCTCCTCTGTCTGATGAGGGACTGGGTGAGGATTGGGTCAGACATTATCTTTTCACCTCATAGACTGGGTTCGTAACCAGTCAATACAGCAAGGGTAAAGGTCTCCTCCCTCTGAAGGGCACTAGGTCGTAGGACGAACTTTGATGGTAGAGTTAGGGTAGCAGAGGGATGGGCTCCGATGGGAGAGTTAGGGTACCAGAGGGATGGGCTTTGATGGGAGAGTTCGGGTACCAGAGGGATGGGCTTTGATGGGAGAGTTCGGGTACCAGAGGGATGGGCTTTGATGGGAGAGTTCGGGTACCAGAGGGATGGGCTTTGATGGGAGAGTTAGGGTACCAGAGGGATGGGCTTTGATGGGAGAGTTCGGGTACCAGAGGGATGGGCTTTGATGGGAGGGTTAGGGTACCAGAGGAATGGGCTCCGATGGGAGAGTTAGGGTACCAGAGGGATGGGCTTTGATGGGAGAGTTCGGGTACCAGAGGGATGGGCTTTGATGGGAGAGTTAGGGTACCAGAGGGATGGGCTTTGATGGGAGAGTTCGGGTACCAGAGGGATGGGCTTTGATGGGAGAGTTCGGGTACCAGAGGGATGGGCTTTGATGGGAGGGTTAGGATACCAGAGGGATGGGTTTTGATGGGAGAGTTCGGGTACCAGAGGGATGGGCTTTGATGGGAGAGTTCGGGTACCAGAGGGATGGGCTTTGATGGGAGAGTTCGGGTACCAGAGGGATGGGCTTCAATGGTAGAGCTGGTACGTCAGCAGCATAGGCTTAGCTTGGAGAGTTAATGTACCAGAGGGAGGGGCTGAATGGCCTTTTGATGTCTCTGACTTTCCTGGCACTCTTTTCAGGCCTTCTATTCGGGATTGGCGGTGACCAATTACCCAATGAGGGAGCGCAGCAACAACGAGCTTGAGTTGCTCAGACAGATTGTGCAGCTGAGGATAACTGAACTAGTTGACCTGAAGGTACTCTTCCCCTTTCACTGATGACTCTAATGTAGTGTTCAGCTCACTGAAAGTAAAATATTGCACTCCGTTCCAGAGAGTTCTAACACAGAGTTTTATTTTTTTAACACTTGCACCATAGACTGACATGGAGATCCTCAGTCTCAGAGACATAACAGTTACAGAGCATTCAGAGAGCAGCTCTGTGACAACACTCGATCTGCAATGTGATGGGACCTATAATCAGCTCAGAATGTAACTGTATGAAAGAAGTGTGCAGGAGCAGGGATACAGCAAAGTATTTCTTTTCAATGTACAGACGAGATTCTCTTTAATAACTTTGTCAAGGCCATAGCAATACCTGTAATTTTTTTTCCACCCTAAATCCATCATAATGTTTGGGGAAAATCAGCATTTAATTGACAATGTGTACTATTATATCAAAACCCGATTCACCTCCTTACCCCCATCACTGTAGACTGCATGGATTTAACATGTCCTACCACAGCCTAAAGGGTATGGTGAGCAGACACTAACTTAGCCTCCTTGGGGAAGTAGTGTGCTCACTCGGGTTAAGATGAATTTGGGTTCGGATTCATTTTTTTCAGGACTCTGAGCTGAAAGTGAAGTAGAATTTGACAAATGTAACAATGTCTCTCAGAGTAGAAGGAACTTGTCACCCAAAGGGTTCCCAGAATATGGAATCCATTACCACAAGGGGCTGTTGAATCCAAGTCAATCATCGCATTTAAGGGGGAGTTAGTTAAACACCTGGAGAGGAAAGGAATTCAAGTGCCCAGGGAAAGAACAAGTCAGGGGGATGAGCGTAGGTTACTCCGTGCCCAGGGAAAGAACAGGGCAGGGGGATGAGCGTAGGTTACTCTGTGCCCAGGGAAAGAACAAGTCAGGGGGATGAGCGTAGGTTACTCTGTGCCCAGGGAAAGAACAAGTCAGGCGGATGAGCGTAGGTTACTCTGTGCCCAGGGAAAGAACAAGTCAGGGGGATGAGCGTAGGTTACTCTGTGCCCAGGGAAAGAACAAGTCAGGGGGATGAGCGTAGGTTACTCTGTGCCCAGGGAAAGAACAAGTCAGGGGGATGAGCGTAGGTTACTCCGATGGGGGCTTAGTGCTGGCACAGGCTGAATGGAGCCCCTTCTCTGCTGATATTTCTGTGATACCCAGAAAATGCTGCTGCCTCCGCCCTCCCCTCCCGACAGCTTCATTGAGAAGGACCATGTAATTCCTAGTGGGGCACTCGGGTGTCATGGGGCCACAGCGTGTTAGTGTGCCAACACACTGTGGCGCCAAGCGATCAATTGCAGGATCCTGCTCGTGAGTCATGCCATGCTATAGAGGCAGTCACAGAACAGAACCTACATTCCTTCCCGTGGGGATGGATGGATATAAAAGGACTACTGAAGCTAAGTCATCAGTCCAGGCACTGCCACAGACTAAAGAGAGTCTTTGGTAGTCAACAGCTGGTAGCGTTTCACATGTTGGGATGTCTTATTGAAGTTGTACAAGACATTAGTAAGGCCACACTTGGAATACTGTGTACAGTTCTGGTCACCCTATTATAGAAAGGATATTATTAAACTAGAAAGAGTGCAGAAAAGATTTACTAGGATGCTACCGGGACTTGATGGTTTGACTTATAGGGAGAGGTTGGATAGACTGAGACTTTTTTCCCTGGAGAGTAGGAGGTTTCGGGGTGATCTTATAGAAGTCTATAAAATAATGAGGGGCATAGATAAGGTAGATAGTCAAAATCTTTTCCCAAAGGTAGGGGAGTCTATAACGAGGGGACATAGATTTAAGGTGAGAGGGGAGAGATACAAAAGGGTCCAGAGGGGCAATTTTTTCACTCAAAGGGTGGTGAGTGTCTGGAACGAGCTGCCAGAGGCAGTAGTAGAGGCGGGTACAATTTTGTCTTTTAAAAAGCATTTGGACAGTTACATGGGTAAGATGGGTATAGAGGGATATGGGCCAAGTGCAGGCAATTGGGACTAGCTTAGTGGTATAAACTGGGCGACATGGACATGTTGGGCCGAAGGGCCTGTTTCCATGTTGTAAACTTCTATGATTCTATGATTCTATGTCTGCCTTTTCAGCCAGCAAGGGACCATGGTGGGAGGGGAGGAAGAGATGGGCTTGCGTTGCTAAGCGTCAACACACATAACGATGGACAATTACAGATTGAGGCTCAGCGTGGGAATAACAGGGCTTCATCTCTCTCTACTTGCAGGCTCGAAAAGACATTGTTGAGACCCCACCTAAGAAAGACGAGAAGGAGGAAGAGGAGGCAGAGGAAGAAGATTTGACGGAGGAAGAGAGCACCGCATTGAAAGGCAGCCTGACCTGCCAGCATGGTGTGATAAACCCTTACCTGTATAAACAGTTAGATCTGCACACAAAGGATGAGAAGATTAATCAGATCATACTGTTAGAGGTGAGTGAATCATGTTCAATGCACTTACATGCACAAGTCTTTATTCAAGGTCATTGTTCCTTCACTGCACATCAAACTACTGCTTCAGGCTGCGGTTTATGTCGTGAACTAAGCTTGCTACCTTTTGCCAAGTCCAAATGGGAAGGCATGATGTGGAGATGCCGGTGGTGGACTGGGGTTGACAAATGTAAGGAATCTTACAACACCAGGTTATAGTCCAACAGTTTTATTTGAAAATCACAAGCTTTCGGAGGCTTCCTCCTTCGTCAGGTGAAGTGTCGAAGGAGAAAGCCTCCGAAAGCTTGTGATTTTCAAATAAAACTGTTGGACTATAACCTGATGTTGTAAGATTCCTTACAAATGGGAAGGGGGACAGGATGACACCAGGGTAGATTCTACGTGATCTTGGACGGAGTCAGCTTGGTGGGCTGAATAGTCTTTCTTGTTCCCTGCTTTCTGCTGTTCCTTTCACAAATCTGTCCTAATGGAAGCTCTTTCTCTCGTGGGCAGAGGGTGAAGTCCGTCGACAGAGGCATGTATTCACTAAATTGCCAGACATGAAGTCTGTACCACCACTGTCAGTGCCTTCAACCAAATGCTTCCTCATGTCATGTCTGTTCTCTGCACTCCACCTATGAGGCTCTGCTTTCTCCTAGTCTCATTGACAACACAGAAATTACGGGGCAGTTAATGTGGTCCCTGCTCACACAGGCAGTCGAGTAACTGATTCACACCAGCGTGAGAGCAACTAATTTAAGTATTTCCGTGGTGCGTCTAGCATTTAGCACGTGACATGCTGGGAATTAACAGGGGTCAAGGTCACGTTACTCTACAGCAGCAGCTTCTGCCTCCTCCTTAGCACTATGCCATTCGGCCCATCGTGCCTGTACTGGCTCTTTGAAAGAGCTATCCAATTAATCCCACTCCCCTGCTCTTTCCACTTAGCCCTGCAAATTTTTCCTTTTCAAGTATTTATCCAATTCCCTTTTGAAAGTTATTACTGAATCTGCTTCCACCCACTTTCAGGCAGTGCATTCCAGATCATAACAACTCACTGCGTTACCCTTTCATAAACACTATCATAAACAACAACTAAATCAGAATCTATTGTAGTGTTATTCTGCCTCTTCCAAAGACAAAGAGGTTCATGTGAGACCGTGTGATAAAATCAGGAATGGATATAAACTAAAAGGGTTCTCTCTTCAATCCTGAGCATGCCACACATTTACTGAGATATCTGGGCAAGTGAAGACGCTCTGGGAGACAGGGAGATACGGCTCATCTAGGAGAGTAAAGAAATCCCACAAACCTAACACTCAATTGAGATCTTGTTTAAAGGACGGCACCACCTGACAGTGCAGCACTCCCTCAATTCTGCCTTGGAGAGTTATCCAGATCGTGTGCTCAAGTCCAGGAGTGAGGCTTGAAGTCACAACCAGCTGACTCAGAGATGGAAACACCACCAACCAAGGCAGGCAGCAGAACAGTAAGTTGATAAGATTAGCAATCATTGTATATCAGAGTACTCGCAGCCCAGACCGAGGTACCTGCTTGTTCACTTTTAAACTTGTGTGTATTTAGTGGCCTCTAGCTGCGAGTGTGGGATATTTCTTGCTAAATGCAGCCTCACCCAATCAAAGAAGTCACTGCGGAATATCTAAGAAAATGGGCACCATGCTGTATACCTCTCCCAGGCCCCGTTTTAATCGGGGAACCCCGGCAGCAGAGGGGAAAGCTGTGGGACTGCGTAAGACACCCCAGATTCTACATCAAACTAGGCTTCCACCCCAAGCATCAAGCTGAGCTTCCCCCTTTCGGTACATTGCACGCTGAGATATTACCGCCCTGCTCCTGCGTGGGTATCAACAGCACCAAACCCACAATTGCCATTCCACCCCTGATGACCTGAATGAAATCTGATGTCGGTCATTATTACTTTTTCTCGTCTTAAGGACGTGATTTACAACATCAAACTCGAATTCAACAAGGAGTTTGACGCAACTTATAAGCAAAAGGAGGTGGAAATGATGCGAGTAAAGGACAGAAACATGCGGATTGAGGAAATCATCATGCAGCTGGACGTCGACGAGGAGATCTGGCGTCCGACAATGAGTAACAAGGAGAAACCCGAGCGAGATTTCGAAGTCCAGGATTCAGAGGTAACGGGGCATTCGAGCTGTAGGAAGGCCACACCAGATCTTTCTGTGACAATTTATTTTATTTTTTTTCCATGTTTTTAAATGAATTGTGTTCTCCCCACTTTCATCAGGTCTCCCCGGGCTACACAGTGTTTCCAGCCAATCTGCTGCTCAGTGCTGCCTGTACCAACTCACGGAGAGGCACACAACAGAACCAGCAGAGAGGGAGACCCTTCTATCACACAATCCCTTTGAATGAATAAGATCCATTCAATCTCACTTTTTTGGAGTCCCAGCCCGACTTCTCTTCCTTTTTCAGCTTTAACATCAACCCAACCAGCAGAGGGAACCTCAGTTTAACATCTTATTTGATTGATGGTGCCCCTAAAGGATTCAATAGGGCAGATAGAGAGAAACTATTTCCTCTGGTGCAGGAGTCCAGAACAATCAAAATTAGAGCCAGGCCGTTCAGGGGTGGTGTCAGGAAGCACTTCTTCACACAAAGGGGAGTGGAAATCTGGAACTCTCATCATCATCATCAACAACAACCTGCATTTATATAGTGCCTTTAACGTAGTAAAAGGTCCCAGGGCGCTTCACTGGAGCGATTATCAAACAAAATTTGACACCGAGCTACATGAGATGTTAGGACAGGTGACCAAAAGCTTGGTCAAAGTGGTAGGTTTTAAGGAGCATCATAAAGGAGGAGAGAGAGGTAGAGAGGCGGAGAGGTTTAGCGATGGAATTACAGAGCTTAGGGCCTAGGCAGCTGAAGGCACGGCCGCCAATGGTGGAGCGATTAACATCAGGGATACGCAAGAGGCCAGAATTGGAGTTGTTCAGGCTGGGAGTCAATTGAAAATTTCAGAACTGAGAAAGATAGCTTTTTGTTGGGCAAGGGTACCAAGGGATATGGAACCAAGGCGGGTAAATGAAGTTAAGATACAGATCAGCCAGGATTTAATTAAATGGCAGAACAGGCTTGCGAGGCTGAATGGCTTCTTCCAGTTCCTATGTTCCTGACAGTGCAGCACTCCTTCAGTGCTCCACTGAGTATCGGCCTAGAGTCCTGGACTATAACCCGCATCCTTCCGACTGAGAAGTGGGAGCCAAGCTGACGTTAAATAGCATTGGAGAGTGCCTCGTCTCCACTCGGTGTGCAGTGTGTCATGGCTACAGACCCACGTTCTGCTACCCTCGTACTCGTGATATTGCTGCTTCAGTGAGCTGGCGCCAATGCTGTTTACAGATCGCAGCAGCTGCCTGACTAATAAATGACCTTTTCCCTGACGCCCAGAGGTGGTGACCCTCTCTTACTCGCAGACTTTGATTTGCGGTTCTCAGAAGTGGCCCTGTTTGGGTTTTGAAATGTTGGGGTTAGTCAGCGCGCTTGTCATGTTCCAGTGCACGTTCAACATGAAGCTTCGCTCAGTGCCATTTGCTTTTCTTCCTTTGCCTTCAGATCACAGCTGAGCGATACCTCAGCCCAGAGCAGATACGCAAGCTCGAGGAAGAGTACAAGGCTGAACAGCTGCGGCTGCTGGCTGCCAAGGTACCTCACAAACAGTTTACGGGGGTGGGGGGGGGGGAATTCCTGCTGGTGAGCTCGACTGCTAGAACATCCTGTGCTGAAAGTCCATCATTCCCAGCTCTGATCACTACCCACTGAACCCTGCTGCAAGGTGAATCCTTCCCTTTTACCCAGCGTGTACTGTACATGTACAGGAGCTGACACTGAGACATGCACG
This sequence comes from Heptranchias perlo, assembly GCF_035084215.1. NCBI lineage: Eukaryota > Metazoa > Chordata > Chondrichthyes > Hexanchiformes > Hexanchidae > Heptranchias > Heptranchias perlo. The sequence goes on along the minus strand of NC_090345.1, from coordinate 2,030,970 downwards.
GGCCGTACAGTCCCAGTGCAATACTAGGGTGCATTGTACAGTAGTTCCATGGTGTGCTGATGTCAGTAGTACAGGAAAAGTTTATTTGTTATAATTATTTTTTATGAATTAATTATAGGGATGTGCTGATTGATGCAGTGTTTAGATAAAAGGGAAATCTGCGAGTGCTGGGAATCTGAAACAATCACAGAAAATGCTGGAAATGCACAGCGAGTTGGCTGGGTTAACATTTCAGGTGTGAACTGATCAGAACCTCACAAAGAAATCCGGTGAAGGGTCCCAGCTGAAATGTTAATACTTCTTTCCGTGCCTACTGCTGATTGGTGCGTTTCCAGCATCTACTGCCTGTATATCTATGTCTCCCTGGCTATGCTAACTAGTAACCCTGGCTCAGCACAATCCCAGTCAGCCTCAATACTGCAACAATGATCGATACTGAGCTCCGTCAGCTCCCATCTTTCCAGAGACACACTCTGTATTGTGCTGTGATTTTGTGCGGGTCGAGATTCGTGCATGTGTCACTGACTCCTGCTCGCTCACACGCTCGAACCTGGTGTAATGAATAACCAGCCGTGTCACTGATTCTCCTTCGCTCTCTTCCCAGGCTGACAACTGGAGAGAGCGGGCCCTCAAAGACATGATGGGAGGAGTCCTCGAGATTAAGAAGTCGGATATTCTGAAAATGGTGAGAGTGTCAGTGGTTCACTGATGTTACAGCACGTCCTGTGTACAGAACGGGTTCCCAGAATTGGCTCTCGTACCGTGTATCTCTAACCTATTGCCCTGCCCAGCAGCTGACTCCGCACAGGGGAGTGTAGCTGATTTACACCCACCATCCGGTCACACTGATGTCATCCTTCTCAGAGTGCCCGGCACAAAGGAGCAACAATGGCTCCCCTGCCCTCGTGCTTCAGTATTTTGGTATCAGTACAGCAGTGGGAAGTAAAAATGTCACACAAGTGCAATTGAGGAGGGGGGGCACCGAAATTCCCAGGGGTCCGCCTGACCCGGTCCGCCACCCACTTCCAAGGGCCCTGAAAAATTGGATCGTATAATCAAGTTCCGCACCAAATCCTAGTTTCTGCCGGATAGAAATCCCGTGCTGTACCTGCCCTGGGAGTGTTTGATGGGACAGTGTGGAGGGAGCTTTACTCTGTATCTAACCCTGTACCTGCCCTGGGAGTGTTTGATGGGACAGTGTAGAGGGAGCTTTACTCTGTATCTAACCCGTGCTGTACCTGCCCTGGGAGTGTTTGATGGGACAGTGATGTACATCAAAATTCAGGAGAAAGTAGTTGACAATAGGGAAGGGTTCTGTGTGGTGAACATGCAGTGCGCGAGGCTTATAATATAACCAGTTCTCGAGCATCACGGATCAGAACTGAATAGCCGAGGTATAGAATACAAAAGCAGGGATGTAATGATGGAACTGTATAAAACGCTGGTAAGGCCACTCCTGGAGTATTGTGCGCAGTTCTGATCACCACATTACAGGAAGGGCGTTAATTGCTCTGGAGAGAGTGCAGAGAAGATTTACAAGAATGTTGCCCGGGCTTGAAAATTGCAGCTACGAGGAGAGATTGGATAGGCTGGGGTTGTTTTCCTTGGAGCAGAGAAGGCTGAGGGGAGACTTGATTGAGGTGTACAAAATTATGAGGGGCCCAGATAGAGTAGACAGGAAGTACCTGTTTCCCCTAGCGGAGAGTTCAAGAACTAGAGGACATAGATTTAAGCTGATTGGCGGATGGATTAGAGGGGACATGAGGAAAAACTTTTTTACCCAGAGGGTGGTGGGTGTATGGAATTCGCTGCCCGAATTGGTGATAGAGGCAGGGACCCTCAACTCTTTTAAAAAGTACCTGGACCTGCATCTAAAGTGCTGCAGGGCTACGGACCAGGTGTTGGAAGGTGGGATTAGAATGGGCACCTGGATGTTCTTCTAGCTGGCACAGACATGATGGGCCGAATGGCCCCCTACTGTGCTGTATCTTTTCTTTGGTTTTATGGTTCTAATTACTGCGATTAGGAGTCGAACAGCCTGTGATGGCTTTGTGACACAAAATCTAATTAATGTCTTAACGTCTAACCCACCTGTTAGGATTCATCTTCTCTGGTTGAAGTTCACCTAACAAGGACTAAACTACAACTCTGTTGGGAGATGGTTAGATGGGCAAATGACCTTTGCACTGTGGTACTGAGAGCAGGGGTAAAGGCTCCAGGTTCAGTGCCAGTGCTGTTGATATTAGCTGGTGCAGCACCTGGCTGGAGTATCCCCGGGCTAGGGAGCATCACTAGTCCTCACCGCTGTCCAGTTGTGTGTGTGGGTGCCTGGTGTGATGGACCTCATCGTCAAATAGCCTCCGATTTTCTAACTAGGCTCGGACGTGAACTGCGGGCAATAGGGTGAGGTACCATAGGGTGGCTCGAGCCCATATCCCACAACAGTCAGCTCGAGGAAAGAAAGAACTTGCATTTCTATAGCACTTTTCACAACCTCAGGACATCCCAAAGTGCTTCACAGCCAATGAAGTACTTTTGAAGTGTGGTCACTGTTGTAATGTAGGAAACGCAGCAGCCAATTTGCACACAGCAAGATCCCACAAACAGCAATACGATAAATGCCAAATAATCTATTTTTAGTGATGTTAGTTGAGGTGTAAATATTGGCCCCAGGGAGAACGCCCCTGCTCTTCTTCAAAATAGTGCCATGGGATCTTATACATCCACCTGAGAGAGCAGACGGGGCCTCGGTTTAACATCTCATCCGAAACTCCAACAGTGCAGCACTCCCTCAGTACTGCACTGGGAAATTAGAGTAAAACCAGAATAAATACGAGAAAATCCTGGAGATTCCTGATGGGGGCGCGGGAGACCAGTGGGATATTTACGCGGGGGACCAGCGGGATATTTACGCGGGAGACCAGTGGGATATTTACGTGGGGGACCAGCGGGATATTTACGCGGGAGACCAGTGGGATATTTACGCGGGGGACCAGTGGGATATTTACGCGGGAGACCAGTGGGATATTTACGCGGGGGACCAGTGGGATATTTACGCGGGAGACCAGTGGGATATTTACGTGGGGGACCAGTGGGATATTTACGTGGGGGACCAGTGGGATATTTACGCGGGGGACCAGCGGGATATTTACGCGGGAGACCAGTGGGATATTTACGTGGGGGACCAGTGGGATATTTACATGGGGGACCAGCGGGATATTTACGTGGGGGACCAGCGGGATATTTACGCGGGAGACCAGTGGGATATTTACACGGGGGACCAGTGGGATATTTACACGGGGGACCAGCGGGATATTTACCCGGGGGACCAGCGGGATATTTACCCGGGGGACCAGCGGGATATTTACCCGGGGGACCAGCGGGATATTTACCCGGGGGACCAGCGGGATATTTACGTGGGGGACCAGCGGGATATTTACCCGGGGGACCAGCGGGATATTTACGCGGGAGACCAGTGGGATATTTACGTGGGGGACCAGCGGGATATTTACCCGGGGGACCAGCGGGATATTTACGCGGGAGACCAGCGGGATATTTACCCGGGGGACCAGCGGGATATTTACGTGGGGGACCAGCGGGATATTTACGTGGGGGACCAGCGGGATATTTACGCGGGAGACCAGCGGGATATTTACCCGGGGGACCAGCGGGATATTTACGCGGGGGACCAGCGGGATATTTACCCGGGGGACCAGCGGGATATTTACGCGGGGGACCAGCGGGATATTTACGCGGGGGACCAGCGGGATATTTACGTGGGGGACCAGCGGGATATTTACGTGGGGGACCAGCGGGATATTTACGTGGGGGACCAGCGGGATATTTACGTGGTATACCAGTAGTCTCTCTTGCTGCTTCCTTTCAGGAAATCCCTGTACCATACTTCATGGACAAGCCAGACTACGAGTGGAATGAGGAGCAAATAAAACAAGCCAAAGACTACACCGCCAAGGCGCTGGAATTAAATGAAGAGAAGGAGAAATACAGGAAGGTAAACCAGGAGCAGGGAAACTTATAAAAAGAAAAGGGATTGGTTTGGAACAGCAGGCACTGTAATTAGGCCCAGTGATTTGTTGTCACCTGTGCCCGTTCCCCCTCCTCCCGGGACTTTCTGTGAGAGTTGTGGGGCTTGGGAAGTACATTAGGCGACTAAATCGCTTGCCCTGAATACAACGATTCAGGAGGAGGGTCCCCTGACCTTAGTAACTTGGAGTAGGAAGGGGGGAAATCAGCCCGAATTCAGGCTCCCAATCCCTAACCTGTGATTGCTACTAGCGTACATGTGTGTCATATGTGTATGTGTATGCGCATGTATTTGTGTTTGTGCGTGCGCGTTTGTGTGTGAGCGTGCGTTTTTATGGCTGTGTTTGACATGAGTTTGGTTGCCCAGTGAGGCAGAGCTGATTTCTCACCTCTTTTATAGACGCTGGAGTCCGAGCTGAAGAAAATACAGGCTTCAATCGCAGAAACCACCAACAGCTTCGACGACATAGTCAACAAACTGTTTGATAGGAAAGTGAGAACTGAAATGATCATCTACCAGGTAAACCCTCAGAAACCTCTCGCTCCGCTGAGAATCTCACAGCCCAGCCCTGCAACCTCTGTGCAGGCTCAAACACCAGCTCCACACCCACTGCGGATGAGTTTAATGTCAGCGACTGTGTCTCTGTCCAGACGCATCTTGGCGGGTAAAGTAAAACTGGCAACACTTGCTCCTGTGTTTGATGGGTCAGTGTAGAGGGAGCTTTAATCTGTACCTAACCCTGTACCTGCCCTGGGAGTGTTTGATGGGACAGTGTAGAGGGAGCTTTAATCTGTACCTAACCCTGTACCTGCCCTGGGAGTGTTTGATGGGACAGTGTAGAGGGAGCTTTACTCTGTATCTAACCTGTGCTGTACCTGCCCTGGGAGTGTTTGATGGGACAGTGTAGAGGGAGCTTTACTCTGTATCTAAGCCGTGCTGTACCTGCCCTGGGAGTGTTTGATGGGACAGTATAGAGGGAGCTTTACTCTGTATCTAACCCGTGCTGTACCTGCCCTGGGAGTGTTTGATGGGTCAGTGTAGAGGGAGCTTTACACTGTATCTAACCCGTGCTGTACCTGCCCTGGGAGTGTTTGATGGGTCAGTGTAGAGGGAGCTTTACTCTGTATCTAACCCGTGCTGTACCTCCTCTGGGAGTGTTTGATGGGTCAGTGTAGAGGGAGCTTTACTCTGTATCTAACCCGTGCTGTACCTCCTCTGGGAGTGTTTGAAGGGACAGAGTAGAGGGAGCTTTACTCTGCATTTAACTCCTGCTGTACCTGCCCTAGGCATTTCTGACAGCGTAGGGGGAGCTTTACAGATTAGAACAATAAACAGGCTAAAGTTCGTTCTAGTGCCTGTAAGGGCAAGTGCTTTACATTCCCACTAGCGTGCTAGAAAATATGGGATCCTGTCCTGGAGTGAAGCTTGAACCCACAATCTTCTGACTCAGAGGCGAGAGCACTACTAACTGAGCCAAGCTGGCACTGGTTAGGCGGTTAGGAACATTCCCAAGGATTGCAGATGTAAAAGTGATTCATGTTGTGAGGGACTGACTGACATTTTACCCACAGGAGGAGCTCAAGATCATGAATCTGGTCTTCTCACTGCGAATAGAGGAAGAATTACATAACAGGGAAGCTCAACTGAACTACCTACTCACGGAGCAGAAGGGGGCCACGGTACAAGATATGAATAGAATTAGATCGAAGATAAGTGCATATCTCATTCATGCATTACACCACCATTCACTAGTGATATAGACCATCATATTACACCACCATTCACTAGTGATATAGACCATCATATTACACCACCATTCACTAGTGATATAGACCATCATATTACACCACCATTCACTAGTGATATAGACCATCATATTACACCACCATTCACTAGTGATTTAGACCATCATATTACACCACCATTCACTAGTGATATAGACCATCATATTACACCACCATTCACTAGTGATATAGACCATCATATTACACCACCATTCACTAGTGATATAGACCATCATATTACACTGCCATTCACTAGTGATTTAGACCATCATATTACACTGCCATTCACTAGTGATTTAGACCATCATATTACACCACCATTCACTAGTGATTTAAACCATCATATTACACTGCCATTCATTAGTGATTTAGACCATCATATTACACTGCCATTCACTAGTGATTTAGACCATCATATTACACCACCATTCACTAGTGATTTAGACCATCATAGTACACCGCCATTCACTCGTGATTTAAACCATCATAGTACACCGCCATTCACTCGTGATTTAAACCATCATAGTACATCGCCATTCACTAGTGATTTAGACCATCATAGTACACCGCCATTCACTAGTGATTTAGACCATCATAGTACACCGCCATTCACTAGTGATTTAGACCATCATATTACACTGCCATTCACTAGTGATTTAGACCATCATATTACATCGCCATGCACTCGTGATTTAAACCATCATAGTACACCGCCATTCACTAGTGATTTAAACCATCATAGTACACCGCCATTCACTAGTGATTTAGACCATCATAGTACACCGCCATTCACTAGTGATTTAGACCATCATAGTACACCGCCATTCACTAGTGATTTAGACCATCATATTACACTGCCATTCACTAGTGATTTAGACCATCATATTACATCGCCATTCACTCGTGATTTAAACCATCATAGTACACCGCCATTCACTAGTGATTTAGACCATCATATTACACTGCCATTCACTCGTGATTTAGACCATCATAGTACACCGCCATTCACTAGTGATTTAAACCATCATAGTACACCGCCATTCACTAGTGATTTAGACTATCATATTACACTGCCATTCACTAGTGATTTAGACCATCATAGTACACCGCCATTCACTAGTGATTTAGACCATCATATTACACTGCCATTCACTAGTGATTTAGACCATCATATTACACCGCCATTCACTAGTGATTTAGACCATCATAGTACACCGCCATTCACTAGTGATTTAGACCATCATATTACACCGCCATTCACTAGTGATTTAGACCATCATATTACACTGCCATTCACTAGTGATTTAGACCATCATATTACACTGCCATTCACTAGTGATTTAGACCATCATATTACACTGCCATTCACTAGTGATTTAGACCATCATATTACACTGCCATTCACTAGTGATTTAGACCATCATATTACACTGCCATTCACTAGTGATTTAGACCATCATATTACACTGCCATTCACTAGTGATTTAGACCATCATATTACACTGCCATTCACTAGTGATTTAGACCATCATATTACACTGCCATTCACTAGTGATTTAGACCATCATAGTACACCGCCATTCACTAGTGATTTAGACCATCATATTACACTGCCATTCACTAGTGATTTAGACCATCATAGTACACCGCCATTCACTAGTGATTTAGACCATCATAGTACACCGCCACTCACTAGTGATTTAGACCATCATATTACACCGCCATTCACTAGTGATTTAGACCATCATAGTACACCGCCATTCACTAGTGATTTAGACCATCATATTACACCGCCATTCACTAGTGATTTAGACCATCATAGTACACCGCCATTCACTAGTGATTTAGACCATCATATTACACTGCCATTCACTAGCAATCGTCCACCTTTAGACATAGTTTCCTTTGGCCTGCAGTTATATTGTAGATGAGAATAACATTTAAAATCTAATTGCTGGCTCACTAACAATCCAGTTTTGATAAAGGGTTTTGCAGTCAAGCCATTAATTTGCCTGTTGCCCCCACAGACGCTGCCTGATCTGCCGTATGTCTCCAGCAGTCTCTGTTTTTATTTCAGATTTCCAGCATTTGCAATATTTTGTTTTTTTACTGTGAGTTAACCCTCTTTACATTGAATTAGCTCAGACCTATGCCCTAAAATTGCACACAGAGTAGATTATACCTAGTAATCTTTTGGAACGTCAGAGACCCACAGATCATTGTCCCAGTAAACATTCCACAGCTCCCTTTCCTTCTCCATTCTATGTACAGAAAGCATTCCTACTCTTTTCTCCCTAGCCAGTCACATACCATGCCAGCCCAGTGCTGCCTGTTAACACAGCTTGTAGGACCAGGACGCATCCTCAGCTCTAATCAAAAAAACAAAACCCATTCCTGTCCCTACAGGCACGTGCTGAAAATGCAAAGGTCTAACTAGTTTTTACCAGCCTTCCCATCCCTTATTTGGCCACCCTAACCCACTTTATGCCCATTAAACCCGTCAGCTGCTCAGCTCTTTCCATCCATAATGGTTCAGTCTAACAGGCGGGGAACGATAATGAAACTCACTGCTGTGCTGGTAAGTGGATTTCAGAGACGAGTAATTCTGCGACTCAACTCTGTGACTGTCCCTCTCTGAAGTGTATCACACGATCTGACTGGTAACGGGGCAGGTCACTGTTATAATGATTCCGATCTTCAGTACCCCAGAGACGGGACGAATCAGTAATCAGTAACAGAAACCGGCCATTCGACCCAACTGGTCTGTGCCAATTTTTATACTCCACATGAGCCTCCTCCCACGCTAATGGCCTCTTCCCACCCTGCCCCCGAATCCCTCTATTCCCTTCTCCCTCGTGTATACATCAAGCCTACCCTTAAATGTGTCAGTGCCCTCTGCTTCAACCACTCCATGTGGTCGTGAGTTCCACACACTCACCACTCTCTGTAAAGAAATTCTCCTCCTAAATTCTTGATTTGATCTATTAGTGACTATCTTATATTTATGCCCCCTTGTTCTGGACTCTCCAGTGCTTCAATATCCTTTTTGTAGTAGGGATACCAGAATTGCATACAGTAATCCAAGTGAGGTCTGACCAAGGTTCTATATGAATTTAACATTACCTCCCTGCATTTGTATTCTATTTCAGATACACCAGCATGATACCAGGGCTTAAAGGGTTAAATTATGGGGACAGGTTGCACAAACTTGGCTTGTATTGCCTTGAGTTTAGAAATGTAAAGAATCTTACAACACCAGGTTATAGTCCAACAATTTTATTTGAAAATCACAAGCTTTCGGAGGCTTTCTCCTTCGTCAGGTGAATGTGGAAATCCTTGAACGTTTCGCATTTATAGTCAGAGAACAATACCTGGTGATTACAGATAATCTTTCCAACTGCCCGTTGTCAAGGCAATCAAAGTGTTCAGACAGAGAGGTGTCACCTACAGGACCACCGAGTATACAAACGGCCAGAACATAAAACAGAGAGAGAGAGGGAGAAACGACAACACAAAATCGTCGAGCAGAAATTGATAGCCAAGTTCCGCACCCATGAGGATGGCCTCAACCGGGATCTTGGGTTCATGTCACGCTACATGTAACCCCACCAGCGAATAAAAGTTATCTGCTTTTAATACAACGGGTCGTTTTCTGTCTTTCTCTTCCTTTCGGATGTTTCTCCCTCTCTCTCTCTGTTTTGTGTTCTGGCTGTTTGTATATTCGGTGGTCCTGTAGGTAACATCTCTCTGTCTGAACACTTTGATTGCCTTGACAACAGGCAGTTGGAAAGATTATCTGTAATCACCAGGTATTGTTCTCTGAATATAAATGCGAAACGTTCAAGGATTTCCACATTCACCTGACGAAGGAGAAAGCCTCCGAAAGCTTGTGATTTTCAAATAAAATTGTTGGACTATAACCTGGTGTTGTAAGATTCTTTACATTTGTCAACCCCAGTCCATCACCGGCATCTCCACATCTTGAGTTTAGAAGGTTGAGGGATGATCTAATTGAGGTGCTTAAAATGATTAAAGGATTTTTTAGGGTGGATAGAGAGAAACTATTTCCTCTCGTGGGGTAATCGTGAATAAGGGGGCATAATCTTAAAATTAGAGCTAGGCCATATAGGCATGAAATCAGGCCCTTCCCCTGGTGTCCTGTCCTGCGGGACTGGGCCCTTCCCCTGGTGTCCTGTCCTACGGGACTGGACCCTTCCCCTGGTGTCCTGTCCTACGGGACTGGGCCCTTCCCCTGGTGTCCTGTCCTAACGGGACTGGACCCTTCCCCTGGTGTCCTGTCCCTACGGGACTGGGCCCTTCCCCTGGTGTCCTGTCCTGTGGACTGGGCCCTTCCCCTGGTGTCTGTCCTACGGGACTGGACCCTTCCCCTGGTGTCCTGTCCTACGGGACTGGGCCCTTCCCCTGGTGTCCTGTCCTGTGGGACTGGGCCCTTCCCCCTGGTGTCCTGTCCTGCGGGACTGGGCCCTTCCCCTGGTGTCCCTGTCCTGCGGGACTGGACCCTTCCCCTGGTATCCTGTCCTATGGGACTGGGCCCTTCCCCTGGTGTCCTGTCCTGTGGGACTGGGCCCTTCCCCTGGTGTCCTGTCCTACGGGACTGGACCCTTCCCCTGGTGTCCTGTCCTACGGGACTGGGCCCTTCCCCTGGTGTCCTGTCCTGTGGGACTGGGCCCTTCCCCTGGTGTCCTGTCCTGCGGGACTGGGCCCTTCCCCTGGTGTCCTGTCCTGCGGGACTGGGCCCTTCCCCTGGTGTCCTGTCCTGCGGGACTGGACCCTTCCCCTGGTATCCTGTCCTATGGGACTGGGCCATTCCCCTGGTGCCCTGTCCTGCGGGACTGGACCCTTCCCCTGGTATCCTGTCCTATGGGACTGGGCCATTCCCCTGGTGTCCTGTCCTGTGGGACTGGGCCCTTCGCTGGGCCTCTCACACCACAATCAATGGGCCGAGGGGTCAATCACGATATCACTGATCTGGCTGGTTTATCACATCACGAGCTGGATAATTACTGTATAAAAAGTATTGACCTGTGTGAAGATATTTACTGATTCTGATCAGGTGAACTCCTCCCGAGTGCTTGAGTGACCTTTTCCATCAGTGACCCCCTGTTCCCTTCCCCCTTTCACAGATTCCAGAGTTCTCAGATGGTGCAGGAGGCCAGAGTGCGGGTGGAGCGATTCCGAGAGGCCTACGATGATCTAGTGGCTGAAGACAAAAGTAAAACATTTAACCTTCCTTGTCTCACTGAGATTAGGGGGTGCACACAAACACTGGGATTGGGGGTGTACACAACACTGGGATTGGGGGTGCACACAACACTGGGATTAGGGGGTGTACGCAACACTGGGATTAGGGGGTGTACACAACACTGGGATTGGGGGTGTACACAACACTGGGATTAGGGGGTGTACACAACACTGGGATTAGGGGGTGTACACAACACTGGGATTAGGGGGTGTACACAACACTGGGATTAGGGGGTGTACACAACACTGGGATTAGGGGGTGTACGCAACACTGGGATTAGGGGGTGTACACAACACTGGGATTGGGGGTGTACACAACACTGGGATTAGGGGGTGTACACAACACTGGGATTAGGGGGTGTACACAACACTGGGATTAGGGGGTGTACACAACACTGGGATTAGGGGGTGTACACAACACTGGGATTAGGGGGTGTACACAACACTGGGATTAGGGGGTGTACACAATGCTGGAATAGGTGACCGTGATTGCTCCCCGATCCTGGGCTGTGAGTGCCCCCCCCCCCGCCCCCCGATCCTGGGCCGTGAGTGCCTCCTCCCCCCCCCCCCCCCCCCGATCCCTGGGCCGTGAGTGCCCCCCCCCCCCCCCCCCCCGATCCTGGCCGTGAGTGCCCCCCCCCCCCCCCACCGATCCTGGGCCGTGAGTGCCCCCCCCCCCCCCACCGATCCTGAGGGCCGTGAGTGCCTCCTCCCCCCCCCCCCGATCCTGGGCCGTGAGTGCCTCCTCCCCCCCCCCCCCGATCCTGGCCGTGAGTGCCTCCTCCCCCCCCCCCCCCCCCCCCCGATCCTGGGCCGTGAGTGCCTCCTCCCCCCCCCCCCCCGATCCTGGGCCGTGAGTGCCTCCTCCCCCCCCCCCCCCGATCCTGGGCCGTGAGTGCCTCCTCCCCCCCCCCCCCCCCCCCCCGATCCTGGCCGTGAGTGCCTCCTCCCCCCCCCCCCCCCCCCCGATCCTGGGCCGTGAGTGCCTCCTCCCCCCCCCCCCCCCCCCCGATCCTGGGCCGTGAGTGCCCCCCCCCCCCCCCGATCCTGGGCCGTGAGTGCCCCCCCCCCCCCCCCCGATCCTGGGCCGTGAGTGCCTCCTCCCCCCCCCCCCCCCCCCCCCCGATCCTGGGCCGTGAGTGCCCCCCCCCCCTCCGATCCTGGGCCGTGAGTGCCTTCTCCCCTACCCCCGATCCTGGGCTGCGAGTGAACCCCCCCCCCCCCGATCCTGAACCCAATCCCTTTCACGCTCACTGTCCACCAAGGCCACTGTGCAGCAGGACCAACTGGACAGCAATGAGGAGTGGGGGACCCGGGAGTCAGGGTTCTACCGGGGGCACTGAGGCCAATTACAGACACCCTTTCCCAGAAACAAACTCTATTTAATTAAAATCAATGTATTTTAATTCACGACAACTGAGGAATGAATAGAATAATTTGTCCTCTGAGCAGTGGGGCTCTGCCTATGGGGTCAGGAAGCCCCCTTATCTGCCCTGATTTGTCCCTGGCCTGTTCCCCATTAGTCTCTAACGTAAGATCTGCCTTGTGCTTCTTCTCAGCTCCTGGATCGTGGATTCAGGAAGGAGTTTTTTGATATCCACGCTACAGTGGTTGACCAGCTGTACAAACTGTACAAACGCAGACCCAAGTGAGTACCCCATACAGGAGTGTAGGAGCACATCATCTAGACCGTGCAGCTCTCTCCAGCACCCAGGTCTTCAGCACACGCACACACCGCGCACGGACACACCGCGCCTGGACACACCGCGCACTAGCCTCACACGGACACACCGCGCCCGGAACACACCGCGCCCGGACACACACCGCGCACGCCTCACACGGACACACCGCGCCCGGACACACCGCACACGCCTCACACGGACACACCGCACACTGACACACCGCACAGGCATACACCGCACCTGGACACACCGCCGCACGCCTCACACGGACACACCGCGCCCGGACACACCGCGCACGCCTCACACGGACACACCGCACCCGGACACACCCGCGCACGCCTCACACGGACACACCGCGCCCGGACATACCGCGCCCGGACACATCGCACACGCCTCACACGGACACACCCCGCACACTGACACACCGCACAGGCATACACCGCACCCGGACACACCGCGCCCGGACACACCGCGCCCGGACACACCGCACACGCCTCACATGCCTCACACGGACACACCGCACACTGACACACCGCACAGGCATACCACCGCGCCCGGACACATCGCACAACGCCTCACACGACGGACACACCGCACACTGACACACCGCACAGGCATACACCGCGCCCGGACACACCGCGCCGGACACACCGACGCACACTGACACACCGCACAGGCATACACCGCGCCCGGACACACCGCGCCCGGACACATCGCACACGCCTCACACGGACACACCGCACACGCCTCACACGGACACACCGCACACGGACACACCGCGCCCGGACACACCGCGCCCGGACACACCGCACACGCCTCACATGCCTCACACGGACACACCGCACACTGACACACCGCACAGGCATACACCGCGCCCGGACACACCGCGCCCGGACACACCGTGCACGCCTCACACGGACACACCGCACACGGACACACCGCACACGGACACACCGCGCCCGGACACACCGCGCACGCCTCACACGGACATACCGCACACGCCTCACACGGACACGCCTCACACGGACACACACACATACTGCACATGCATACACTGCATACGCACACACAGGCACATGCACACATGGGCACACTGACA